>NC_050607.1:2644570-2734570 GCF_013368585.1 Megalops cyprinoides | reverse complement strand
CTGGCCGAGTGGCTCCGGCTCAAGGCCGACATGTACGACGGCCTGCCCTTCTTCTCCAAGCTCTAGCGCCCACGAGTCTGCCTCCGAACCCACCCCCTTTCAGCCCAGGGGCTTCCCCCCGAGAGAGGGCAGCCCGCACGGCGAGGCAGGGAGCTTCCCTCCAGACCGTCTGTGGTCCTTAGCCAGGTTACCGTCACTATCAAGCAGGCCAGTTTTAGTGAGCGCCACCCTTTGGCAGCAGATTGCTTTGTACCTAGTTGTGTTGTTAGCGATAGTTAGCTTCGTGAACTTCATGAAGCTCATTTGGGTACCAGCAAACAGATCTGGTCAAGTTAAATCTTTTGGGTTGTGACGTATTTCACAGATAATTTGGAGATCTTTTTTGACCATAAAACCAATGGTTTTAAATCCAGTGTTTTATTTATTTTATTTTTCCTCATTACTGAAACAGTTCCATGACAAGCAGGCAAAGATGGGGCTAACATGAGATGCAATCAGGTACAAAGCAGTCAGTTTCTAATGGGTGAGCCGTACTGGAATTAGCCTGCTTGTTAAATGAGCAGAGCAACCACATACAGGTTCAGAGTAATAAATAAGCAAAGGTGAGTTCTCTGCCTCTCCTGTTTGTGGCTCTCTCGCTGTCCCAGAGAGCTGTCCCTGTGTCCCGTAATCACCCCTGTGACTGTAAAAATGTCCCTTCCTGTTCCAGACCTCGGCGACCCACAGACTTGCCCCTCCAGCAGTGTGCTGCGTGTGTTTTTAAAGGGACAGCAGGTACACTACAGATGGCACCACAATCTCTCTGCACGAGTAGAGTAAAATGGATACTGTACTGGAAGTGGATGTATGTCCTCCTCAGACAAAGCACTTTTCACTGCTGATTAACTTTTTAAGCATTACTATTAGTGATGATTCCTCTCACTGTATTTATTTGTACTAGAATGTCGTTCCTGAAAGGGGGGGGGGGGGGTGGAGTTAACTTCAAAGGTAGTTTCTTTGATGTTGACTTGAAGTGACGATCCCAGTCTGCCGTAAGTGGCCTCTCCTCCACCCTCCAAAGCATTTACCTCAGTATTGTTTTACCGTAATATCCAGCAATATGCTCAATTCCCTCATACCGCCGTTAAACAGAGTGGATGCAGACAGTGCATTCAGTTTTACGCCTCAGCTTGGTGGCATAGAGGTTATGAACTAAAACTGCTACTTACAAATTAGATGACTGAGAAATTGACATTTCGTTGCACTTTTTTATCCATATGCAGCTAATGGTCCATTTTTGTGTGCTTTGGAGTGGTACCAGGGAAACAAGAAAGACAAAAAGTTGTGTTTACCATATTGTGTATATAATTTGTTCTGGAAACATTAGGAAGAACAGAGTCACATGACCAGCTTTGCTGAAATACAGAGCGTAGGTGTCTCTGTAGGGCAGATCCAGCATAGCAGAGATATCCTGTCACCTAGTCTGATGACTGCATTGAAAAAGAGGATTGTTTGAACAATACTACTTACGATGCATGTGGGCTTGTTTTCCATCGTATTCAGTTCAATTCACATGTACAGACTACTTTGAAAATACATTCGTACTTAAAATGTATTGCTATCATGAAGTTCTCTCATGTGTTGCAGGGAAGAGATCTTCTGAGATCAAGAGTTTTTAGTTTAATTTTAAGGGAGGATTATTTATCTGGATGCTAGCAAGTAGTAAAATATTTGTATAATAGAGAAGCCTAGGTTGAAGCTGGGACAGTTAGGACTGCTCTACTCGCACTTTGGTGTGTCATGGTATTTCTTGCTGTTCGTGTTCAGTTAAGTACTGTATATTGAGACTGGTTTGATTTGTAAAATTATAAAGCTGCTCAATTTTCATTTGCTGAGAGTTTGCTGTTATTTCAAATC
Organism: Megalops cyprinoides; assembly: GCF_013368585.1. Classification (NCBI taxonomy): domain Eukaryota; kingdom Metazoa; phylum Chordata; class Actinopteri; order Elopiformes; family Megalopidae; genus Megalops; species Megalops cyprinoides. Next base: position 2,732,674 of record NC_050607.1, on the reverse strand, counting down.
AGATGGACAGATCCCGGATGTTGCCTAATTTGAACTTGATGAAGAAATTAAATTGAAGCAAAGAAGCAATTTGTAACTGCACATGTGATAATTTTGATTTTTTTGATCACTCTTATAACTCTTTTAACAAATTAGCAAAGGCCATTGATGATGTTGATTTGTTGTGATATTCAGCTCATTGTGAACACCAGTCACCCATATTTTCTGTAAAAGGAGGATGTCAGATGTAATGTCAAACAGAGGAACTAAAACTTGTTTCAGATCCACTCTGGATGCTGGTGTGTTATTGTTCCTGATGAACCGATCTGTAATCAGGATGGCCTTGGGTGTTTACTGTGTATAAGGTGATAAGTGATGGATGAACTGCCACAATCAGGCTGATCCCAGTTCAGCCCCATAATCCAGACAAAGTGATTGGATCTGCCTGTGTGACGTCCAAAGGGAAAGGCAGAAGATGAGTGCGGCGATCTTGCTGTGAAGCACAGTTCAGCTGTCAGCGGGGATTTGGTAGCATTTCCCAGGTGTCAGATACCTGTTTCCAGTTCCATATGAACAGATCAGTATCACCTCAAGAAATCCTGGACAGCAAATCAGAAGCAAGCACAGAACTCTTCCTATACTCTGTAAGCTGCTGAAGTTCTGTGTTTTAAAATTTGTGTACCCTCTAGTATACCTGATAAAGCACAATAACGGCACAGAATGAATTTAGCCTCATGTTTTGGGTCAGATTGGGCCTCTCTCTGATACAGCGTGCTGTGTTGCCATGATGTGGAAGTCGCAGGGTGACCGTTCATGAAGACTGAGTCACTTAGTCGTCTGGTGATGAGAGAGTGAGACCAGTCAAAACGCCTCACCTACCCAAAGCACTGATTGGTTGAAGTCAAGTCTCTGCGTGACACATAACAGCTCCACTCACTTTTGGGTTCATTTTCTTGTAATCACTGAATTTATCTGGGATGGCTTATAGATCCACATCTCTTCATGGGACACAGGAATACTTTACAAATCCTGCAGTCATGTGTGAAGTGAACAGGACAGAAAGGAATAGCTGGAACATGCTGGTGTGTGGATGGCCATGACCGCGGCGCACACGACTCAGGCTCCGCCCTTTGAGATTCCACGGTGTCGGGCTTGCTTTGTGACAGGCTGTAACTTCTCCACTCGGCCGCAAACAAACACAGCAAACAAGATTCCACTGGATCAGGGAAGGGAGAGAACACACGTCCATCAGGTCCCGAACAAAGCCGCGCCGAAACCCAAGCCTCCGCATCCTGTAATTACCCTGTATTAACAAACAGTCCCTGCAACCCGAACCACACGCAGGTCTGGGACACCTGAGATGGAGGCATGGTCCAGTGCGCGGCGTGTCATTGCGGGCTTCGAATGTACGGTGTGTGTAAGCGCCAAACTGAACCGCTGTATTCCATTTGCATCACTCACTGGAGAGATCCTCTTATAATAGCAAAAAAAAACCGGCAGCCTCAGAACAGTAACACTATCTCTGCTTACAGGACGTATCACACAAGCAAGACTGTGTCCGTCGTACAGGCCAAGCGCTGTGTAAAGGTTAACTGCAGTCTGGCGGTATCCACACCTTACGGAGCAGAGTAATGGTGCAGAACAGGATAGCCTGATAGCATTAGGAGTTTAATGGAGTTATTGGCTCAGAGGGGTCCAGCTAGTCAATTCTCAGGGAAGATGCATGCCTTCTCACCTCAGTAACCAGCTGGGAAATTCACACTCCCTACACTATTGCACTCCCTAATTATGAGCTGGCCAATCGGTGTTTTCCCAAAGCTGTTTTGGTTTGTTGTAGAATCTTTACTCTTAAAGTCTTTTTCCCCACCTTATGATAGGAAGCGAAGTGCCTTGACCTTTCATACATTTTGTTCCTTAAACACACGTGATGTGTAAGCAAACCTCTCATTACCATGTTTGAATCGCCCTGCGCTGTAATGTCTGACATGCTGCCGGGTGTTTGGGAAAGCCTCTTTGCAGAGGCAATTTCTCCCAGAGAGAAGGTGAAAGTAATATCTCAGTGTGACAGGATTCAGGACACAGTTCGCAAAATCCATCTACGTTCAGATCACATTCTCATTATGCTCAAAACTTGCTCACAGAATGCTCCGTGTGAGAAATATGAATTTATTATTATTCTGTTTAAGCCTCATTCTGTTTTGGATGAGACATTCCTTACCCATTTGTATATTCATGTTTTTAGAAGCTAAATGGGCTGGGATTTGACAGGCAGGCTTCCTCCTGCTCAGAGTGCCTTTATATAACAGTGTTTACTCTCAGGGTAGCCACTATTCAGTCATGTTTCGAGTACTGCTGAGGTCCGCGTCCTTCCTCATTAGGTCGTAATTGGTTTTCAGTGGAAGCAGGAGTGGAGAGGGGATTTGAGTCTGCCTGACGGACATCACTCCACTCGTTATATTTTTATTCTCTCTCCCACAGCGCTGCATGTTCCCTTCTCAGAGATCATCAAGGCCCCCCCCCCCAGGGCCTAACACCCCCCACCCCAGACTCTCCCTCTCTGTCAAGCTTGCAGTCAAAAAGTCTTCCCCCGTGACCAACACCCTACTGACCTGGCCAGTCGCAAGGCTTTGGTGAATGTTGCTGTGTGATCGTTTGTACCTGTGGATGTTCTGTTAGTCGTTACTCCGTCACCAGTGCACCGCGGTGCATGCTCCACATCCGATCTCCATAATCACGAACAGCATCACGGCCCTCATTACGAAGCTGTCTGGCTTCTGGCTTATTTGATGTTACTTTGTGCCTGGCCATTGGGCCATGTACTCGCTGAGCCCTGAGAGACATTGTGCCATTGCAGTAATAGAGAGTAATCTAGCAGTGCTCTGTGTAGCCTGTATTACCGGTTCTCTTAATGTTCATTGTAACTTTCCAGGTGCTTAAAGCATTTAAATTGCAGCTCTGAGCATGGGACATTGCATCGTTATCATATTATGTGGTCACATTTAGACAAATGCTGATATTTTCATGGAAGAAAAAAACATTATGAAAATGCTGTTCTGGCCCTGTTTGGGTGAAGTGGTGAGTATCGGAATGCTCCATAGGTAGTGTTCCTTCCTGCCGCCTTACAGACGTGTCTGTGTGAAGGGTTCCGGGTGGCATGGGAGGGGCACTGTAGCACTTCCAGTGGCTTCCAATGAGGACGTGCTGAGCGTCACTGCAGTTCACTCTGAGGGTCACACATTCACACATTCGTGCACTGTAGTCACCCATAAAAACCACACCCAACTGCAGCCATTTTAACTGTACCTTTTGGGCCTGTGAAAACATGAGGAGGTTTATGAGGAGGGCTGTGGCATTATCCTAACATTTCACTGGCAACATGAACATAGTGAATACATAGGTAACTACTATACCATTGTTGAGTATTGTCGATTTTGTTATCTTGTTCACTTTATACAAAAAAAACATTAATTTGTCTGTTTTTATATATGAAGTCTCCATCTCTCCGTCCCTCTTCCTTTCTTAGTGTTCCAGGTGTGAAGAACAGAGACAGAACAAGTCCACTGGCGTGGGCTGTTCACAGGTGCGGGGAAAATGAGTCATGATGTTATAAACACGTCTCAAATACATTAATGCAAACACACATCCCAAATAACCATCCTTATAAAACTGTTAAAACGTGACAGTGTGGTTTAATGCCTTATTCAGATGATCCATGAACACGTCTGAATCGTTCTGAGATGCGCAGCAGTGAGTTACTGCCCGTGGCAGCACTGTGTGGAAGGCAGCCGGATGCGTATCCCATGATCCCTTGCGGCGAGCGATGAGAGATGCCCGAGGGCGTCTGCATGGTGGACGGATCATAAATTTGTGTAATGGCTGAAAGAATAGCAGAACAGAAGGGCCTTTTCCTGCGTGCTGATCTCTTACAGCTGCGCTTCCCCCGCAAGGGTCAGTGTAGTGTGTGTGTCTGTACCGCAGTGTCTCTGAGGCATTCACGCTCACGTGAGTGTGGTGTGTGTGTCTGTACCGCAGTGTCTCTGAGGCATTCACGCTCACAGATTGCTCAATCACCGTCAACAGTCCAGAAACTCCTATTTCCTCCATTTCATTTCCACTCTCGGTATTTTGGACAGACTACAGAGGAAACGCCTAAAACACATAAGTACCTGCACTCATTGCTGCAACCCTATGTTCCCTCCTGACTGCTATGCTCTGCCACCGAACGGCGCCTGGTGGTCCCATCGCATCGTGGCATTAAATCACTTTTCAGGACTTTCTCCTTCGTTGTCCCCTGGTGGTGGAATGAACTTCCACACCTCATCCGTTCTGCTGAGTCCCTCTCTGTCTTCAAGAGACATCAGAAGACGCAGCTCTATCCGCTCTCACCTGAGCACCTGAAACACCCCCCCCCCCCATCTCCTATTTAACTATATTATAAAAAAAAATGAAAATGTAATGGTTTGACTGAAATAGTTTAACATAATGGCTTGGTTGTAATGGCTCAACGCACTCGCTAGCTTTACCTGCTAGTTGGTTCCTCGCCTGGCCAACCTTTGGGACTTTGTCATGCAGTGCTTCTAATATTGTTGACTCTGTATGCTTTTTCCCTTGTGTTGCATTGTACCTCACTTGTAAGTCGCTTTGGATAAAAGCGCCTGCCAAATGAATAAATGTAAATGTAAATTAAACACAAATATCAAAAGTCTGACCTCAGTATAGTTGCATTCAGATAACATAAATGGTGGAATATTAGATAGCAGTAAAAATAGTGACCTAAACACATATCCAGTCCAATCTAGGAAAGTCAGGGATGGTTATTCATTCCACAAAAGCTTCCCCTTTGCAGCGATCTCCATCTATCTTCCGTGTGTAGCGAGCAGGATTGTAATGCTTCAGTGAATCTCCTAATGTTTGGTGAGTAATCTGTGTGCCACTGCTGCGACTCATATCTTATTCCGGCTGGCAGAAGCCATGTGGCAGCCCTTGTATGACCATATTGTGAGGAAATTGCTCCAGGCAAGATGGTGGCACCTGCGTCTTTTGGTCTTGTGACATTTATCTAAATATTCTTCATAACCCCCTCACATACAATCCCACCTTCATTGACAATATTACTTCCCTAAATGTATCCCTAAAATTCCCTCAAATCATAGCCTTTTGTCTAGGAATATTCTAAAATAACACCAGAATGAGACTTGCCTCACAAAATGAGGCAACTCTGTTTTGAGATCTGTTTTATTTGAAATAAATGAAAAACAATACTTCCGTAGCTGCTACAATTGGTGAATAACTGCTGGATTGTAAAACTGCTGTGGGCCATATGACATTGATGGTGCCCAGAAGGACAGATCTGGGATCAGTATGACACAAGCAGCAGGGACGGCTGATGCTCGTTCCCCTAGCAGAGAATGACCCCATCGCTTGTGTTTCAGATGACACGGCTGCAGGAAGCAAGCCCCTGGATGACATATGGCCTCCACACATGAGCTGGGGTCAGGGAGGGGGAAAGAGCTGCAACATGAGACACTGTAGCATCACACTCTCTGTGCAAGCAGATGCAATGGAAATGTCAATACGCGATCAATAACAGTGATAACAGGAAAACATCACAACAGCATGTCTGCATTTTAAATGTGCCTTTGCTTCCAATTATGGATGATACGCTCCCAAAGCGAGGAGTGAGATCAGAATCTTAGATTAGGCCAGTTGTGCGTGCTGGCCCCTTCTCCCTTCCAGGCATGTCATAACATTTAAATGGAAGAGCGCAGATCTAAGTGCCAGCATTCAAGGCAGACACACTGATGGTGGCAGAGTCATTTAGGTCAAAGGTGACCCAAATCTGCAGGTCTGCCCCCCGGGAGTCCTCTGGGACCCCAGTACCATCAATCTCTTGTGCCACAGCCTCTGACGCTCGGGGTACCCATGCTTGCATGCTCGACACGCTGCACTGAGCAGAGAAATGAAATCCTTCTGAACGCTCGCAGGAGCCTCAGCGGGGAACGCCTCGGTGCGCCTGGCCGGGCGCGATGTGCACTGCAACCTGCAGTGGGCGCTCACGCTTGGATGACTCCAGACTGAGTTGAGGTAATATTAGTTTTCGAGGCACATGACCGCATCTCCAGGCCCTCTCCCTCTGTGGTCCTGCCTGTAATCCATCTCTCAAAGCAAACTGCAAGGAGTACCAAAGTACTGGCTGTGACAGAACCATTAACATGTGAAATGTTGCACGGCAGAGGTGTTGACCGACCATCAGTCTAGTACCTGATGATGCATGAACTATATTTTTACATGAAATTGAAATTGTCACATACACGGGTAGACATTTAGGGGCTGAGAGGCATATTACAAAATGTTATATCATATTACTATAATATATAATATGTTATTTAGTATTAATATATTTACATATAATATAATTATATATAAAATATTAATTATATTATTAAACACTGGTCAAAAATAAATACGTTGTTTAATACTTAAATGCTGCCTAATACTACAAGTAATACACCTGCTACTTGTGTTAACTTCACACATAGTATCGCAATGTGTTTTGGATTCTGTGATTTAGTGACTGTGATGTGTGATAGTGTGTGTCCTTGGCTTCTAGCCAGGTTAGCACAAGTTATCTTGTGGTCCTGCTTATGTTATGCTCACACTCACTGATCTGGGAGTGTTGTTCGCCAGATCATTCCACTTGAATGGATACAGTTCTGTTCTTTTGTGTTGGTAGTTGCTCTGGATAAGAGCGTCTGCTAAATGCATGTAATGTAATGTAATGCCTAATGATGGACTCACTCACTTTTTAACACATAATAAAAGGCTAGAACACCCCATTATTGTATGTGCATGGATATTATGGACTGTGTATGCATATTCCTACGTATAACTTTAACATATAGCGTATTCTATCTGCACGACGCGTTTCGTGCGCAAACATTTGCAAACATTTTGGGAACGCGGCCCCTTCCGTCGCTGGCACCATCCCACCGGTGTGGCCGCAGCGGCGCCTGCGCGGCACAGCGCTGCTGGCTGATCAGAGAGGGAGCTGTTCGGAGATCCGTGTAGTCAGCGTGAGGAGCCAGAGCGCTGCGCGGAGAGAGGGACGCTAGCTGGGAGGCGAACGCATCCACTTCTGTGCACCTGTAAGAAAATACGCATCCATCGCTGTTTGACGCAGAACGGTGAGTCTGAGCGCTTCTTTCTTTAAACGGGTCTGCCATGGGCGGGTAGTTTACAGTGCCTGTCAGTGAGTTTCTTCTGCTCCGAGCATGACATATGCCGTTTTACCAATATAATTTGCGCGTTCGTGGACCAGAAGCCAAGGAGAGAGCTTCCAGTTGTGCGTTGCCCCGTAGCAACCAGTATTGTTGCGTATATTTATGTGTATCAGTCATGTTAAAATGGATAGGCCCAAATGAAAGCTTAACTGTGAGATAATCGATTATGGAAATTGAAAATATTCATCTAGATTTTGAGCAGCCGATAACACGAACATCACAAACACGTCCCACAGCAACCAATCGCTAGAAAAATCATTGTCACAGAACAACGTAGATTCTTCTTTCGCTATCTTTTAATTAACTTGTCCATCGGACAGTTAATTTCCCTTCATGATCTTGCTTCAGCCGTGGTGGTCTATTTACTGGACAGTTCAGTGCCAAAAAATACGCATTTTGAAAACGTCAGTAAGGAAAAATCGCTGATATCAACAATGAAACGTTTAATCTCGTGCACATATGCAGAATAGTGATTTTCTGATGTCTTATTTATTTTCAAATTAATTTATCTGAAGCTGCGTTGTTTGCAGAACATTACAGGTTATGAAACTGATGAAATAAACACGCGCGCTGCTGTCAGACCGGCATACGCGTTCAAACCCCGGTACCCGTGCACAGGTTAACAGCTTCTAAAGCTTCTGGTCTGGTGACGTCACGCGTGCGGGAGACAGGTAGACGGACTCGCACACCTGAATGTGATCCGCTGGTGTTAGGAGCGCACTGCAGCATGTACTGCATGAGTTACAGTATCTGTGTGTGCATGCTGGTCTCGGCTCTCTCTCCATCCTACCGACACCCCGCGTGGACTCAGCCTCTCCACCCCTACCAGGCGCCCGGCGGTTTGTTCACGAATTCCACGCTGTATACCGTGGTACATTCTGGTAGTTCTCTTTATCATTACTACTGTGTCCCACGGCCTTTAGCCGGGTGGCGCTGACACATTCGATTTACCCTGTTCTTTTCCCCATCTATATCCACTTTGTATCCTCTTTTTTGCAGTTTTATAATGTTTTGGCATGTAGCAACGCCCTGTTTGCCTTGCAGCTGCCTGTAGTTTCCACCATTTAGTTTTGGCTCTTTAAGTGCTGTGTATTGTATATGAATTGTCAATCTATAACTGTCTCGTTGATATACCCTTCCTTCCATGCTACATGGCCAATGAGATGGTTCTTTGTATGTGCCTAACAGTCACTTGTGTATTTTTAATTATGCTCATTATTTTACAATGTAGTTTGTGGTCTATAATGGCAATTTCCATGGAGGTAAAAAACTGAATGTGGCTTGAATGATGAGCTCCCACATTAAGATTTAAATGACCAGTTAACTGTTGGTTTAACAGGCCAGTTTGTGTGTGTGTGTGTGTGTGTGTGTGTTGCCATAGTGCCTAATGAAAGAAACCTTACTTCAGGTATATTTAACACATTCAAGCAAATTATTTAATATGGATTAAATCTGTGTTAGATAAATATCTTTTGTTATAATGTTTTCATAAATAATGACATAAATTATAATAAATTCTTTATGATCATTAGTAATATGTGAATATCAGTAATGCAATTTTTTTGATGTACCAGATTGTTAGCTGCTGAGAACAGAAAACAAATATCCCTTAAATGCCAGGTTTGCCCCCTGGATTGTCAAGTGTATCAGCCTGCTCATGAGGAGAGAGGCCGGCTCTTTTATTAAAAACATTCATCCTCGTGCCAGACGGTTTCAGCCTGGAGTCCAATGTGCAGCTGGGGAAAACCTTCTGAGCCCTCAGTCTGTCTCTGCTCATCAGTCCCCGTTTCATTCATCCTCCCCCTGTCCCCCCTCCCACCGCCCCACCCAACCCAAGCACAGACTCTCTCACCCCCCAGACACCCAAACACACGCCATTCATTGTGTCGCATTCCAGCACTGGGTCAAATTAACGCCGTGCCCACAGCAACCCCATCGCAGGCAGTGACATCGTCCCAGATTTCAGAGGAGAGTGCCACACGTCCTGGCATTGTCTCCGGATGCGGTTTGAGCATCGCATCTCTCCAGGAAAGCTGCAAGTAAACATGTTGCTGAACGGGATGACTGTAAAAACTGTGGTCTAGAGCCAGTTAGCATTTTGTCCTCATCTCAAAGGTAAATGCATTTACATTTACATTTATTCATTTGGCAGTTGCTTTTATCCAAAGTGAGGCAGAGTACAACACAAGGAAAAAGCCACATAAGGAGGCAACAATATTAGAAGCACAGCATGACCAAGTTTCAACAGTTGCAAGTTGGCTAGTAGAGATACAAGATGAAAAAAAAAGATGCAACTGCATGTCAAGTTCGTTTACATTTACAAATAGATTTTCATAATGGTGATTGTTGAACTCACCATACTGTAGTTGTTTATGAACAATAAATATACCACATTTAATTGTCATTTACGTTAAGGACCAAATTTTGATTGAATCCAAGCTTGAAGGTGCTAAATGAAAGCGGAACACTGGCAATTAGTGCATTTTTGGTGTTTGTCCCTGGTGTTCCTTTTTGCCGTTCAGTAAATAAACACCCAGATGGATAATGCTTGTCCTGTTGCTCACACCACAGAAATCTTTATGTAGACCAGCTGAAGAGACAGACTGTCCACTCCAGGCCTGGGCTGTGAGTCCCTGCTTTCTGTCACGGTGTAAAATTTTTGGCAGATGTGGCGAATGAGATGAAAGAAAGCCACACTGACCTATTCACCTGGTCGTCATCCTACTTTAACCATAATAAACCCTAAGCTGAGATGCCCCTAATTTAGAGGCCGTAATGACTGACACCAAGTAGTATAAAAGTCAGAACTGAGACATGCACGTGGCGTGTATGACCTGAAGCCAGCCATCTATTACGGGAACAGACAGAGTTGTAGGAGGAAGTGAGCTGTGGTCATTTGAAATGAATGCCACTTATGTTGCACTGTAGGCTGGGAAGCATGCAAACTATCCTAGAAATATGAGATCCAGTCCTGCGATCCTATTTTGTTTGCAGTATGTGCCGTTTGCGTTATTAAGCACAATGTTATTTTGACCTACATAAATATCACCAGCTACAGTCCTGTTTTCTGTTGCAGGCGTTGATATTGGAGACCTAATGAGAAAAGAGTCACGCTTCTGGACCGCTGCAATTGGACCTCCTCACAAGGGAGGAAAAAATCCCACCAATATCTTATAGTTAGACAGGGGAATGGGCAGAAATTAAACTGATTAAATTTAAAGCTGTGTATTTCTATATATTTTAGTATTTCCAGGTAAAGCTAGGGGTCATGGTCATTATGAGATATTGCACCAAAATCCTGGAAAAGATTAAATAATTATTACTGTTAAATATAGTTTCTTGTTAATACAATACCGCTTGTACGTTAGGCTTCTAAGGTCACACTACAGGGGAAGATAAACAGTATTATTATTAAGCATGGTCAGTTGTCAGTTGAGGCTAATTGTTATCAGCTATCTGTGGTACTCTGTCATACTAAAATAGAAGAGAAAACGGATCAGAATGTGATCAATAATAGTCAATCAGGGTTCATGAGGACTTTATGATAATGAGTCTGTCAAATGTGGGAATGTAATGAGTTGTTTGTGCTCAGTTGTTTGCGATTGATGTTGTAAGTATACAATGGTGTAACTATAAAGAGAAACCTTATCTAATGTTATTTCCATGCTATCTTCCTCTTAACATCAGGCCTTACAGATATGATTAGTTACAGCAAGTCTACCGCACAAAATGAAGCTGGAATGTGGGTTGGTGTCAGGCAGCTATTTCGGGGAATAACAAGCGCATTTTCAGTATAGGATTTTGTAAGAGAGGAGAAAATACTGCATTTATGAAAATTGCCTTAGTGTGTGTGGCTAAAAATTTAATTCTACCCCCAAAACATGTTAAAACAGATTCCTTACAGCAGTAATGAGACACGTCTCTCCGGCTGCAGAGATGAGCTTTTTCCCTTCAGCCTGATTTGTGAAAGTGATCCCTGGGGACTAATATGAGGCACGCGCTTGCCCCTCAGCCCCGCACTGAGGGCTCCAACAGGCGTTGTGGTGGCAGCGGTGGGATGTGACGTCACACTTCTGTTTCCTCCACTGTTAAATTAGCAAACGCCTCATTAGGGAACCGGGACGGGATTCGGCCGGCCGTGTCCTCCCACCTCCTGCCGGACCAGCCCATTCTGCCAGGGCTGCCAGTCCTGGGCCCCATGGTTACTGCCGGCACAGTCGGCCATTGTGGACGCCGTTCTCGGCGGAGGCTGAATGGTGATTCTCTTGGCAGGCTGGCGAGCGTAATTACCGTTTCACACTTGGTTAGAAGCGGAGACTAATGGGGATTGACACCCTTTCTTTGAGCGTTCCCCACACAGCTGCAAAATGTTGTTGTTTTTATTGGACTCGTATTAAATTATCATGACTGGCTGAAGATTGATGATTTAGAAAATAGGCAATTTTAGGAACTGTTTAATTTGCTGCTGGCATGCTGACATAAATATAAATAGCATATGATGGCAACCTCCTCTTGCTTGGAGGAAGTTTTACTCAAAAAGTACTTTGAGTGTCTCTCAATAAATACTTGAAAGCATATACTTTTGGCATTGAAATATTGATGCTAAAGTCATATGTTGGCTCAACTTCTAAAATAATTTTGTAACCAGAAGCAGAATTTTGAATGAATCATAGACCTCTTTATCATGATTCAGGCGTGGACTCAACATTTTTGACAGTGACCGGCAGTTTGTGACACGAGCAAATTTGGTAAGTGTTCAGTAACCATGACAGATGGCTGAAGTGGAGTGGTCAGTTCTGATTGCTGTTGTGTTCCCTGAGACAGAATTATTACCCGGTTCAGGTCATTTCACCCCTTTGTGAGGACAAAGAAAGTGTTACGCTTTTGTATTCGGAGGTCTGACTTACCTCAGGATAGACTGCGTGAGACATCTTTTGAAGTGGCTTGTGAAGATAACGTAAAGTGACAAAGCGTGTTTTGTGTTCCCTGCGTGTTGCTTGGGTTAATCTTTCTAGTCTCTCATATACACCCTTATGGGCCTGCAGTAGATTTGATCTTGTAATCAAATTGAGTTTCATTAATTGTTACCGAAGAAAAGAGGTACATGAATGAAACTGGGATGAGAGAAGGTAGCAAATTCAGCACTGCCTGTTGTGAGTTCCCCTCATCTCACACGTAGCTGTGCTGTATTCTCCTGTTTGGAGAGGGGGCTCAGCTCTGGAATCATGTACCCCAATAGAGAGCTGAATGGGGAAGGGGGAACAAAGGCGGTCCTGTTTCCCCTTTTCCCCACTCGCTGGGCTGTTGTTCTGCCCCTTTCTGCTGAAGTGGGGGGGTTGTGCTGGGTCAGGGCTGAGAGAGGCCTCAAAAGGAGCTCCGGCGTGGTGTCAGCGTTTGAATGTCAGGCTCTCCTCGCTGTGCTCCCAGGCCCTGCCCGGCGGACAGGGGCGAGAGCCTCAGCACTGCAGAGGGGGGGGAGGCCGTCCACATGGGGGCCGCTGCGCCCTCAGCTCCTGAGCGGGAGGAAAAGGAAGAATCTCAGCGAGCGGCTGGTTGCGTGGTGCGGCTCTTGGAAGTCCGTAGTAGAGTCGTCAGACGTATCCTACGCACAATGCGTTTGCATAGGCTTAACCGGGAGCCCTGTCCATCAGCTCAGACGCTTTTGTTGTCGAATTGCTCTGCAAATATGCCACTGCAGCCCTCTTCCCACAGTTTAAATCAGAGATTTAAAATCAGGACATGGCAGGAAAGAACCTGTTAAATCTTGTGATAAGATTCTTGTTTGATGTAGATCTAATTTAAAATGTCTAACTTAAAACTATATAAATATATAAAAAATGCAGGCATTATATACAACTACAGTTGTAGAAAATGCCTACACTACTGCTCTATGGTAGCATATGCTATACCATATGTCTGTTCTACATAATAGATCCACCACTAGCTTTATTAACATTAATTGCCTTTTGTTTTGACCTCTAAGAGCTGCAGTTTAGCATTCCAAAATCACATTCAGCAGACACATTGTTAAGGCAGACTGTCATATTCCCAATTTGGATGAATAAATTCACATTTCCTTTACTGTCTGCCGCGTGGAATCGCCGGCGGGGCGTTCGTGACATTTAGCAGCGAGAGAGGAACAATGAGCTGTATCTGTGGAGGGAAATATTAATATCTGTGGTTATCGCGTTTGAGAGGGGGTGGATGACAGTGCTGCCGGAGGAAAGGATGGCATAGCGAGGCAGGTGGTGCAGGTGTCGGAGAGAGAGAGAGGTGACAGAGACCAGGTGACACTGCGGCGATGCGGCAGTGTGGTCGTGCTGAAAAAGGCTCCTGTCTCCCTGGCGATGTGTGGTGAGTAAGACCCCCGGTTCCTGCGCTTGAACCCTAAAATCAGCTCAGCAGGGCCTGGTTAGAGGCGCTCATTCCTAAAAGGAAGGATAGACTCCATACCAGCATTGCTTATGGCTCTGAGGAATCCAGTGTGCTTTTCTGTTCTCGTTATCTCCTAATTATCAATGTATCAGTCCTGTTCTGCTCTAAATCTTTTCATAAGATTCTCATTCCCCCCGAGAATGGTGGACTACTTCAATGGTGACAGTTTCTTACATAGTAATACATAGGACTGAAACGCTATTACACTGCAGGATGGTCAGTATTTTTATGAAGAAACAGCCTGATCCTCACTTTGTCTTTGGAAGAAGGAATATCCTCACTCAAGGACAACAAAGTAAACCCAAGAAAGCACAGGCAAGGGATTATGGGAAAATGCATCATGGGAATTAGTGGGACCATAAAGGGAAATTATACATGAAATTTGCCATTTCTAGATTAAGCGTTAGATGGATTTTTGTGTCCTTTTCAGTGTGAACTGAGGACAATACAGCTTCTAGTTGTGTGATTCATATAGTGTGTTGTTTAAAAGCCTAAACCAGCATAATCTTTGTCAGGGCCTCAGAATGATTAGGGAAGATTTAGGTCAGAAACCCATTAGAATCGTGAAATCAGTGCACTACACCAATTCTTCTCCCTCAGGGCAGCCAATCAGTGAGAGAAGAGGAGGTCACATGGTGAGAGTCATTCAAACAGACCAATCATGTCTCACATCAGAACAATGAGCATTATCCATTTTTGCTGAGAGCATAATTCGTTCTGTCAGCTATGACCAGTTCTTCATTCTGGGAAGTGTGTGCTTCAGTGAGGATCTCAGAAGAAAGGGGAGATTTTTAACATTTAAAGGCTGCTGTTTTGCTCAGCTTGTCAGAGAGAACTGTGGAATCTCCAAGCACAGTTTCTTCCTTTTTTGTGTTTGGATTTTTTGCAGAATTTTTTTGAGACTAACATCAAAAAGCAGTTCCTAACAAATAGCCTTTTTGTATTATTTGTGCATTTAGAATGGGAGTTATCTTTGTTCCCATATTGACCTGTGAAACAATATCAGATCAATGCAGGGGGGAAAAATGAAATTGTATTATGATGGGCCTACACCAGTGGCTTCTCCTACGTGTCTGACCCAACAAAAAGGCCTTTCTGCTCTTTAAATGGAGCTTTTGGTGGCTGAAAGACTGCCTTTGTCCTTAAGATAAACGAGTCCGCTGCCTGCTCCAGGAGCACAGCCGATCCTCACATAAGAGAGGATGAACAGCGCGCATCGTTTCGGAGACTTCATTTATCAGCATCGGGGGGCCGGTCGCTGATAACCCAATTACAGCCTCTGTCTGTTTAAAGTCTGTCTGCTCCCGGGGGACCAGCGTGGGAGGCTGATCGCTGAAAGCGGACTTGCCCGCTCCGTATTTGTAGGGCAGTGTGAACAGACTGATTCAGAGCAGGAACCTGTGGAGTGGCCACTGTGTTGAAAGGAAGCCATGACCCGGGCTCTCTGTCTCTGCCTTAAAGTATTATTATTTTTATGTTAGTTAATGTGGCAGGACACGGCACTCATTCACACAAACTGTAAAGATATCATGTTACAAATCGTGGAGGTTAGGTACATACTGTTGGTGCAGTGAGGAGTTATTAGGAGTGCTTTAATCAACACAATAGGATTGATTTAAAACATTTTTAAATGTTTTGACACGGTGAATTGAGCTAGAAATTGTCTTGTCAAACATCTGATTGGTTTGCACTCACAGTGAGCCTTTTCAGAAGGCTTATGGCTTCCCTCCAAACCCATGTTTAGTCTTGTGGTTTATGGGTTTGTAAGACCTGCCACATTTAGAATATTGGTTTCAGGGGAAGCAAGTGTGGATCAGTCAGCCATCTGACAACAGTGGCCTGCAACCAAACATCACCAAGACAATATCAGAATGCATTTTTGTATCTGTACAAAAGTATACAGATACAGTAGTTTTCTTGGTATGTCAGCATAAAACTGCCCTGCACAGAGATGCCAGTATGAAGGACTGTACCTGCTTTGCTTGCTGTCACACAGCAAACTAACAAATCAGTGCATTGTGATGGTTATGAGTCAATTATTATGCATCTGCTTATTTTGGGTCAGTGACCGATCCTGTGTTTCTGCCTCCCTCTGCGTGGTTGCCATGGCATTTCTCTGCTGGCCGCGGTTGAAAGGAGTCAGATGTGAAGCAGACCTAATAGACACGGCTGCAAGGTTGGCTGGGCCCGGGCCTCCCTGACCTTCTATACAATGAGTTATGATGGCGGCCCCCTTTTGAAACCTACCATTTCAGTGGCTGGTCCCTGAAAGGGGGTCTTGTGGGATATAAATGCAGTACCCATCTTAACAGAAATGCAAGACTTTATATTTGGGCGTATTGTGATGTGTCAGTGAATGGCCATTCACTTTTGTGAGCCTTTGAACCTCATCTCTTAATGGGTTCTGACATGAAGCAGTCTGCATGGGAGTCAACTTTAAGTCAAAGAAAGGCCCTCCGTGTCATTGTCGGGCAAACGTTAGAATATCGACTTGTTGGGAATTCACTCTGGAAGATTTTTTTTGGGTTTTTCCTGATTTTGCTCACACAATCCTGACTGACAGTTGCTTAGAATCAGAGTCCTGTGAAGCCTTAATGTAAAGTTTGTGACAGAAATAAACCAGTGTGATACTGACTGACTCTGATGTACCAGTAACAGAGTGTTTTCATAGATCTATACTCGAGAAACTATTCATTTATGGCTATCAACTCTTTTGATTATGTAGGTTTTAGCTGCAGCTAAACAATCCTAAGAACACTAGTGACCTTCTCAAGCACTCTTTGACTGGGTGAGAGGCTCCCCCACATGAGTGGCAGCACCTTAGTTTTACCACTAGACGACAAAAAGTAAATATGGGGATCCACAACCCCTGAACAACATCTGTTTGTGCACTTGTTTTTTTCACAGCTTCACTCAAAATTTCACCTTAAATGCATTTTGTAAATTTATTTCATATTATTTGATATTTGGGAACTGCAAAGCAGATTTCTCCACGGGAAGCAAAAATATTCTCCGTTCCATGTGCTCACGGAATCAGACTACAGAGATGCAGAAATAAAGGCTCAATCACACCCCCGAAAGAAGATTACTCTGACCCCCCCCCCCCCCCCCCCCCACCCCCCCCGGCCACTGCCTGTCCGCACCACCCTTCAGCCTGCGGGAGAATGATGACATGCTCCCTCATTTCTTTCAGCACTGGAGCTTACAGGCATTGCCAGAATGTCATGAAGAATCCTGCCATTCTTATTGTCTGTACAATATGGTCTGGCTGATTTCTAACCAAAGACCCAAACTACCATGCATTTTGGTAGTTCTGCTTGGCACTTATTGCCAATCTCTTGTGCTCCACTGTGTGTAGCTTGAAATTGACCTTCATTGACCTACTTTAGTGTTGTAGCACAAAAACCTATTTTTCCCCGGTTAAATCAAACGAAGATGGTTAATTGGCTGGTATCTCCAAGGGGTCCCTGTTTGGAGGGAGGGAAGCAGGTTTTCATCATTGGGCTCTGTCGTCTCGGTGCAGGCTATGAAAAGGGCCGAGGACACACCCTCCCGGAGTAATCAGAGAGTAAGTGTTTTGTTCACCTGTAACACTACCCCTCAGCAGTGTTCGACAAATAGCAGTTATATCTCTCTGTGTCTCCTCACTTCCAGGTCTCAGACATACTAGATCGTTTCATGCAGTTTGTAAATACATAATGAATTCTTACTTTTTTCATCAGCGCTTGAAGCTAAACTAAAACAAGAATCAACATGGTTGCATTTAGCTATGAGAAAACGAACGTGTGTGTGTGCGTATATAGAGTTGAAACTCTGAAGTGTAACACATTACTGCTTGTGTTGAAGGTTATATTTGCTATTACAATTACTGCAATGGATGACCCCATCACTGAACTCTATTACCGGGGAATGGCTTCAGCTTTAATGGGGGCTGTTGTGAGTAGGTTCCCCGTAGCATGCAGGAGCTGGAGGACGCGGTTAACCGTGTCCGCCAGCGCCCCGCGCAGCAGGGCTAGCGGCCTCGTGTGCGCAGTCCCGCTCAGGGGGACGGGCGGTAAACAGGCTTTTTAATCTCACAGCTCACCGCTGGCACATAAACGCAGCAACGTGACATTTATCAAACCGCCCCCGACTGCAGCTTCCATTACCTGCTCCCCCACACGCTTCAGCGTCGCCTGTAATTTTGCTGGCATCTGTCACCACATTGGCGTCTTTATTTTAGGTTGTATTTACAGTGCTGGGTTTGCTTTGAATGAAGACAGTTAACAGATTAGAGTTAAATGTTTTGTAGGGCATATGAATAGGTGACAATCAATAACATTTTCTCCAGTTGTTGAAATAGGCATTTATATTGGCAGTAACCATTTTTATCACTTTTGTGTTACTTTTTAAAACTCTTTGTAGCAATAAAAGCATACGTTTCAATCTCACAACCACCCACCTTTTGGAGGATCTCGTGAGATTATTCATAAATCATTCTGTGCTGATTTTTTTATTCTCTTTCATTCTATTTCAGGTGTTTGATGTGTGCTGTGTGCATCGCTTTGCAAGTGGCACTGCTGCGTGTAATGAATATGTTACATCTGCTGCCGGCTAATTACATTCCCTTTAATTACCTGGATCGGCCCCAGAAAAACATCTGGTGAAGAAGCTATTGCTTTATAATTGATGAGTGCCTGATGAAGGTGGTGTCGGCTGAAATAACAGAAGTTGTTACGCAGATGAAGTTACACATTGATTGGTTGTTTGACTGGTGTACTCCTGTCTCAGTGAGAGCTACACTGGAGCTTTTTGCTCCACTTCCTGTGTCTGAGATCCAATCCGCTTCTTGCAACCCCAAACCCAAAGACCGAACCTTTACAAGGCTCAAAACAAATGCCACGCTCAGGTGGCATTTCTGTTTGTCTCTTTCATATTGGTAAAAGTAGTAAAATGGGAAAAAAAAATTTCAAAAGTAAAGTCCCAGATTACCATGATCAGAAAGATTTTTATCACAATGCAGTCAGTGTGTTCATCCGGTCATGGTTTGCCGTTACCAGAACGTGTAGGGATAAGACTTGCTCTCTTTTCTAAAACATAATTTAGGTGGGAAATGCACTGATACAGACAGCAGTAAAAGCCAAGTGTGTCCCCTTTATCTTCTCTGGGTGGGTTGCAGAGCTGAGTCCTCCATGTGACCCTTTGCTTAGCGGGTAGTCTCAGCTTTTGTATTCTTTATGCAGTGCTTATCTTTACAACTATATTGACTTCCTTTACTGGTCATTCCATAAGCAGCGAATGAAAGCGGCTATTGTTAATTCCTTCTTTGAATCACTTATAAGCCGTGTAGTTCCAAACACAACAGGAGACGGACTTTACTCCAGTTAAATGTCATCTTAGATCTCGCAGAATGGGTTAGGGGGTCAGTGTGGAGAGAAAGAGTGGGAAAAGCCAGCAAGCAGGAGCTGTGCCTTGTCCTATAGAGGCCTATTAGCTGACATTATGAAATATGGCTCACTTTGATGATGTAGACAATGTGCTGGTGGGAGGCTTAAAGCTGTTTTTCCTGTTTAAGTGTCTCACTTGGCAGTATCTGCTTTTGTTTCACAAGAAGTAATACATCAGTGAGAACTAAGATGCAGCACAGATGTTGGTTGAATCATTGCGGTCCTTCTTTTTTTCGGCAGCGGAGGTGTTCCCAGTATTGAACCTGACAAAATGGACAGTTGTATGCCCCAAGCTGTTTTCAGCATGGTACAGTATGCTGACATCAATATGTTATTAAAAATAATAGGCCAGGAAATCGTATTACAGTACGAACAATCTACAGATTATTGAATTTTAAGCAATGCCTCTAATTTAAATGCAATTGGGACGAAGATTGTTGGCATTCTTTCAAGTCGTTAAAGTCTCCTGGTGTTCCCAGAGGTCATGTTACCTGTAGGAAAAGCTCAACAAAGGATCCTCAATAAGTGTAAAGTAACTTCATTTGGTGACATCAATATCACTTGTGAGTTTCCCCACAATGATATGTATAGTTTGTCCAACTTGTTTCGCTTACATTCCAGTTTTCTCTGTGGAGATCAAGTATCGTGGGAGTGTTGGTGGTTATGACCTTTGTCACAAATAACCAAAAATGAATGAGGTCGTCAAATATAATGCAACAGCGCAGATATAATCAATATAAATGTATTTGTTTATGATCAAATCTACTTACCTGAACTGGAAAGGAAGAACCTGTCCTGTCTGGCAGTGCTGTAACCTTTCGTGCCTCATGCCACGGATGGCTGTTCATGAACTTGACCTTGTTTCCGGTCTGCTCCACGACAAGGTTGAGGCTCTGGGAAAAAAAAAAAATCCAATTTCACGAGTATCTTTGGGAGGATGTTATCTCCCCGGATCAGAGGCCTGGAGATTATGCAGCTTGCTGAGGGAGATGTGCCTGCTATTTGAGCCTAACCTGAATTAAGTCAAACATGAAAAGCAAACGGTTCGCTCTCCTTTTTCATTGATATCTTCACTGTTTGACTAGCAGTCTTTCCGGAGTAGGCATGCCCCACTTTTAAATAATTCATCGGCTCTGTTGCAGATATATGAAAGTATATTTTCTCTTGTGTAGACTGTGAGCGCCCCAAGGATGCAAATCGTGTCGTTCCACAAAGACTTCTGCATATTTCAGAAGACACTAAAAATAAGACAGAAAATCTTTCTCTGTTCTGCCTGCAGAATTTAGCAGGGAGCTGCTATTGGTCTGTCTTGCCTTGTGGTTTACCCTGTACTTCGGTTTAGCTCGCTGTGGCTGCCTGATGATGTTTTGAGGTTTGGGTGAAACCGACCCGCCGCGGTTGTACTCCATGGAATGTACTATGGAATGCATGTCATTCCATAAATTTTATGAGTAAAATGTTTCTTTATTTTTCACTTTATTATAGTACTCTCTAGTGGGCAGATGTCACTTGAATTTGAATCATTCCAGTTACTGCATTTCAAACAAATAGATGATTCATCACCAGTCAACAGAATAATCATTCAGATAGACAAATGATGAAATGAGCTGTGTTGTGACCTACTGTAGCTGAAAAGTTACATTTTATTCACTTGGAATTTCCTGTGGAAAAAGAGTTTCGCAACAGCGACCGACGCACATGCTGTACCGCCTGGGTGAGGCGTTTCGGGGAGCGAAATAAAATAGGAAATTACTGAATGAATGACCTGCATTGAGCACCACTGTGATGGAAATCACCTCTAGCCACAATATTCAGTAACACTCTCTCTGTCTTTACATTTGATTTGTATTGTCTCCCGAACAAAATGGAGTAGCATGGAAAGCAATCCGGGGCCTCTGCCCACATCCTGACCTTTCAGACCCAAAGCGCACTGTTCTCCAGTGAGGTTGACTGACATGGCAGGGTGTTTTTCTATCATGCATGGTAACTGCTTAAAAGCGACTCTTTTACATGACTAAGTTGACTGCATGCTCCACTCCCTCGCATTGTCAGCACATTTAATCTAAATTCAACCACTTTGCGTTTTTTGTGTATTGTAATGCTAAATGTTAACAGGTGGGGATCATGGGAGAATATACTCAACTCAATAAATGAATTTCCCTGATCTTAGATTGCACGGTGCAGTATCTGTAAGTAAATCTGTCTGAGCCTGCCTGTCCATGTTGACAGCTTAGTGATCACAAAGATAGGTTTGAACTCTAATGCGAGGCTGAAAAGTAGCAGCCAATTGTGGTGGTTTAAATGACAGATTATTTGTCAGGCCTTTAAATATTTCATCAACCTTTGCTTCAACCATTAAACTTTTCATAAATGCAGTCCTATTCTGTTTCATTAACCCACTAAGCAATAATTGAGTTACATAGTTTAAACCATTACCTCATTTATTCTTTTGCATTAAAAATGCACAGCAAAAGGCAAGTTTGATGTGTCCTTCATACAGTGTTTTAATATTTGATTTATCAGTCCCATCTTGCGATTAAAAAAGTGTAACAAAATCACCGTTACATTCTAAAACAAACACAAAATGAAAGTGGTCTGTAAAACAATCTCATCAATCAGTTGTTCACTGAGATTAGATCAAGCTCTCATTAAAGAAGCATTTACTTATTCATGAGCTAACTACCAGTGTGTAAGCTAACACACATACACACACACACACACACACACACACACACGGCCCGCTCACAGCTGCGGGCATAACCCCCATTGACTGTATGGGGCGGCTTTGATGCTGAATGAAAGGCCTTCTAAATGATTTATGAAACATGTAGGCCTCGCCTTGTAAAGCCATAGATGTTGCCTCTCCCCTGCAGGGCCCAGTGTATTGAGTCCACTGTACCCAGCCAGGCCCTGCTCCCGGTCCCTCAGTGGAACACTGTTCCAGGATCAGTGCCACACTCTGTGGAATCTGTCGATCAGGTCCTTCTTCCGCTCCCTCAGTGGGACACTGTTCCAGGATCAGTGCCACACTCTGTGGAATCTGTGGAGCTGCACATTCTGCCGGCCAGGCCCAGCTTGCTGCTGTTTGCAGGGCAGGGGGGGTCTGTCACCTGTCACCTGTCCCTGTCATGGTCAAAGCCACACCGCTCCGGGGAGGACCGCGCCCACCAACGCGGGGCCATTCAGGGCCTGGGGACAAAGCGGTTTTCCATGGTGTGGGGCAGATGCCTTCATTGTGGCCGCACAATAACAACCTCATCTGAAAGTGTTTATCATCTGAAAGGGCCCCTCGCCAGGACCTGCAATTGTGCACGGCTCGCGATTTTTTTTTTTTTAACGAGCATGGCGGCGCTGACGATTGGCCGAGCCCCGGCGCTCTTTGTGCTTCCCCCCGCGTTTCCGAGGAGAGGCGGCGCAATGTGCTGAGGCGTCCGTTTCCAGCGGCGGAAGTTTTCCTGACCGCGGCCTCAGAGATTACAGCGCCACAGAACCCTGCCATCAGCGCTTTCACAGTCAGCGCCCCGGGGCCAGTCAAAACAATAGATGTGTGGAGCGATAGGGCGACCCCGGCTTCACCCATCCAGAGGCCGCAGAGGGAGGAACAGAGCCAGATTTCCCCCTCAGGGTCAGGCACAAACATCACGGCCATGTTTACCATACTCATTATAAGAGCTGAACTTACACTTCGGCTTTTTGGGGGGGGGGGGGGGGGGGGGGAAGAAAAACATAATTACCAATAATTAAATTCATTTCCCATGTCTGAAATGAATTACTCAGGGCAAGCCAAATCTTACAAGGCTTACAGAATGTGCCAGATGGTGCTAAGATGACCATCAAGTGGATGTGAGACACGGTTGTTTAACACATCAGTCTATTGCAGGAGTGATGTCCAAAAACCATTATTCCACCTCAAAAGGCTTTGGCCCCCACCCACCATCTCAGAACTTGCTGCTGCTTTGTCACAGAGTGCAAACTGATGAAAGAGGTGTCTCCCGCTCTGAGTCATCATTTTGAAATGAATGATTTTTACAGGAAATATGTTTATAGGAAAACAAGGATGGCCGAATATGGTCAAAATTAATTCATTTTTATCCGTGCAACTGTTTAACATTTTCACAAGAGAATGGTTGAGGAGTACTTTTCATCAGATTGACCCCTTGTAGAGTGCCAGCAATTTCTGGGACCGTGAGTGACGAAACCTCTTCTACTGACATCATTTGACATGAATCATGAGCTTTATGCTTTTTTGGGATGGCTACATCAAGTAGTTCAATTGATTAATATGGATAACATGCATAAATATTTCTCTGTAAACCAATTACAACATTCATGCCTAAACTTAACGTGACCTGTTTCCTTTTTGCAGTGTGCTTGTCTCAACTTGGAATGCTTATCAATAAAACTAGAACATTCCGTGGTTCCATAAATAGTGACATCCATTCAGGGACTAGCACAGAAGGAGTTGTGGGCTTCTGTCCATATCCTCTAATGACCAGCAGAATTATGTGTGATGTTTGAATGCTGTCACGTCTCACTGCTCGGTCTGTTGAGAGGTTACAGTCCTATGTTTCCCATACAGACAGGATGCTGTCCTAAGCTGGAAAGAGGGTGATGGGTGAAGGGTCTTGGAAGCCAGACAGGAGGCATTGGTGTAACTGAGAAACCAAATTGAATGGGTAAACACAGACTAAGACAACCTCAATACAAGAAGGCTGAACTGTAATGTGTACCCTCCAACTACATCCACATAAAGACACAGTTGAAATGGAGTGCTCTACTGGCTAACCAGATTAGCATCTTTTGTGCCTGTAGTACCTGTGGTTATTTGTTTTTGCTTAGCTCGAGTGCCTCTTTGCTTAGCGTCTGTCTGACCAGAGTGCATTTTGTGGCGCCTCCCTGGAGAAGGCCCCCACAGAGAGCCTGGAGTCTGGGATGCCCCAGGTGCCTGACCAGCCAAGTAATCCTCTAAGGAGAGGGAGGCCTGCAGCCTCGTTCCACTGCAGGTTAATCAGCTGAGCTGGCCAGGCCCTGGAGGTAGGTATCCTCCTCAGACTTTTAATTATGATCCGGGAGGACACACTGGCTCCTGGCAGCACACAGCCCCATTAGATCCTCCACTCTGCAAGATCAGGACACGGACAGCCACCAGTTCCTCCCTCTTCACCTTGGAGTGATAATGATTATAGGCATGGGTACATGTTGTAGAGACCTTATATTTATCTGTACCTTTTCATTTCTCAACTTTTGAAAGGATTGTGAGTTGTTTATATCAACAATATCAACAAGGCGGCAGTGTAGCATAGTGGTTAAGGAGCAGGACTCGTAACCGAAAGGTTGCCGGTTCGATCCCCGCTGGGACACTGCTGCTGTACCCCTGGGCAAGGTACTTAACCCACAGTTGCCTCAGTAAATATCCAGCTGTATAAATGGATAACATTGTAAAGAACTGTAACCTATGTAAGTCGCTTTGGATAAAAGCGTCTGCTAAATGAATAAATGTAAATGTAACATGTGTAAGGGAAATTACAATTATTCGCAGTGTTAAATGCTGATCTGTGACTCCCTCAGATGTCGTATTTAGCTTTTTATTTGAGACTGCAGTAGCCAATAGTAAAAGTATGGGGAATAGATCACAGCCTTCAGTTTCAGGAAGGTTGTCATTTTGAATGATTCACTTTGTCATTCTCTTGATGTAAAGCTGGGCACAGTGCATTTAAATGAGCATCACTGAAAAAAGTAGGACTGCGGGGTTTTGCTGCTGAATCTTTGCATACACAAACATAGCCTGTCTGGCCAGGAGTCATCAGAGTCGTGGATCATTTAGTATATGGGTCAAATGGCAGACGAATTGTATCACTGAGCGCCGAGCCTGACTGCATTCAAATAAAAACGTCTTTGTAGCCATGTTTAAACGAAATCACCCAAGTGCAGAGTTAATGATTCATTTTCCTGTGAACAGACACACGGAGATTACGTTCTTGCCTCTGGTGTTGATCCATTAACCAGTCTTTAAATCATCTGTTGGCATTAAAGATGCAAAGACTATTCAAGTGCCTTGCCTCCAGAGGCCATATGGAGTTAAAGGGAACCTCCGTATGGAAAGTAACGCTGATACATGACCACATGGAAAAACAAAATCACTCCTCTTGAACAGAAGGAAAAGCATCAATGTGGAAGCGATTATTGACCCAACGGAAGTGCACTCTGCCATTGTTCATTCATAAAAATGCAAATACAGTTTGTGTTTCCATTGGCTTTGTGTTTTAGCAAGCAGCTGTACAGACTGACTGGAACCCTATGGGTCCATCAGCCCAGCACTGCACTGGCCTGGATCCATTTCTCTAAAGCCATTAAATAGAGCTCCCTTCAGCTTCTCCTGTTCTCTATATTGCTAATGGGTGTTAGATCGATATCTTCCTCACTTTCCAAATGTACTCTTTAGATTGCAATGTAAATATTTATAGCAGAGACAAAGGAGGATTGTCGAGATCCTGTCGAATCCAGTGGATTTCCAGTGGCGTCCGAAGCCTGCTTCACATTGCGCGGTCAATAATGGAAATGTCAGTATGCAACAATATCAGTTTCATTGTTGGTTTTTCATTGTGATATCTTTGTACACTGCTGCGGTTGTGGGGCCTTCTGAATTTGATCTGGTACCGCATTGGATGACACTATCATTAAAGGCCTGTTTTAGTATATTTAAAAAAATCAACACACAAAAACTTTGGCACATTCATGTGAAATAATAATTCCATTTACCTGTCTTGCATAAAGGTATAGCTCATGCATATAACCTGCTATAACCTGTGTGATTAGAGCTGTGTGTGTGTATGTGTGAGTCCCTTCAGGTACTCTGTCTGCTTCTTTCCTGCTAACAAAGACCGAAGATGAAAGATTTTGACATTGTTATGTTGTGATTCATGAGGCAGCCCCAGACCGCTGCGCTAAGAGGATTCCTTAATTAGTCTCAGTGAAAAGCAGAGGGGAGTCATTTAGTGGCCTGACCGCCGCTAATAATAAACAGTCTCGATGAGTTTGTTCCTGTAAGCAGCTTGAGGTCGCGGACAAACCTTTTAGATCCATCCCAGTGGAATGCTTACGCTCAGAAATGGCCTCTTTGAATTGCAGAAGCTCACACTTGTCCTTTAGACATCGATTACCAGAGCATCCACACTCCCCAGACCACTCTGCTGCGAGAATGTAGCCAGAGTAGCTATAAAGATCTCATTCAGCTCCCAACTGACACACGACCGCAAGCCAGGGGGATTTGAGCCATTGATGTATAAATTTAAGCTCTGGATGAGGGTGTGCTCTGTGTCCCTGGCTCTGAGAGGCAGTGGTTAAACACACTCGCGGTGATTGTGGTTCTGCTCTGCTGTACATCCACAGTGTGTGTGTGGGCACACCGATCTGTGGTCAGTGCTCGGTTCTGCTCTGTGGGTACGCAGTGGACCTGAGGAGGGGGCTGTGGAGGGTAGGGCTGGGTGGGAGGCCTCCTCTTCCTCATGGGGCAGGCATGCATCGCGGTGCGCCACTGAATGACATCATCACATTGTCCTTGCGCTGTCACCCGGAGTGGTGAGTAGCTCTGCCTGCGGGGGGCGCTGCTGAGGCCTTTCTCTGGCATGTGGTCAGGCACGCCCCACTCGACCCTCCACTAGGCCTGAAGCAGACAGACCTGCAGGCCTGGAACCAGCTCTTTTATCTCTAATGTATGTTGGGCCAGCGTGGAGGCTGGCCGGAGAGGTCCCTCTCTCCTCTCATTCCATCTCTCAATCTTAGCATTTGTCTCTGTCTCTCTGTCCTCCTCTCTCTCCGTCTGTCTTCCTCTCCCTGTCTTATTCCTCTCCATACAGTAGCTCTCTTCATCCCCTACTTTCTCTCTTCTCTATCTCCCTCTCTCCCTAATTAATTGGTGTGCTCTCTCTCTCTCACTCTCTTCCCCCCATCTCTCTGTCTCTTAATTTCTCTGATCTCTCTTTTTCTTTCCCTCTCCCACTTCCCAGTATCTCTTAATTTGTGCTCTCTCTCTCTCTCTTTCTTCTCCCTCTTTATATCTCTACTTTCCGCTGATCTGTCTGCCCCTCTCTCTCTCCTTGCCTCTGAGTGTGATGTCCTGGAAAAGGCTGACTGTACTGTAACTGTAAGATCATGGTTCAGTGTCTGCTGGCTCTGGGCTAGATGAGTGGATTCAGTGTTTGCGGGGCCCTGCTCTTTACAGCACAGACACTTAAGGGCACGTCTCATTGGTGCTTAAAGAAGTCCTTATGCTCTGATCCAATCATGTCCGCTTGGACTGGAGAAGGAGGAAGAGCAGGGCCGTCCGCTGTGCAATGATAAGACCCTTTGATTAGATTTTTTCTGTCATTGTTGACTTTATCATTGTTTGCCTTGTTTTCTATACCATAGGGATATTTTTGTGTGTGCACTCTGTCTGGTTTAAAGTAAACAAAGTGAGTAGCCTACAGTTTTTTTTAGTGTAGCATATGTATCTGCAAGAAAAGTCTTGTCTTTTCTTGAAATGATTATTTTATATTATCAACTACATCTCCAATTGAGAAAGAAAATGAGAAAAAATGAATGCCTGAGTCCAAGTCAAAGTAGCAAAATGTTTTATGATGGTTACTAAGGTGACACACACGCTGTATATTCTCCTCATGTGTATGCTAAATGTTTGTGTCTGTATGCATGTGTGTGTGTGTGTGTGTGTGTGTGTGTGTGTGTGTGTGTGTGTGTGTGTGCGTGTGTGTGTGTGTGTGTATGCATGTGCGTGTGTGTATGCATGTGCGTGCGCGCGTGTATGTGTGTGCGTGGGTGTGTGTGTGCGTGCGTGCGCGTGGGTGTGTGTGTGCGTGCGCGTGTATGTGTGTGTGTGTGTTTGGAAGGACAGCTGGTGTGAGTGCTGCACACCCAGCATGTGCTCAGAGTGAAGGAAGCCGGCTCCATGCCTGCTGAGGCTGCAGACTGCACCGTGGCAGCTTGGCTCCATATAAACCGCATCACCCTGCCTTTAATGCGGCACTGTGGGGTTTTTCCCGTTTAAAACGCCTCCGAGTCTCTGCCCTCTGTCCTCGATAATGTAACACATCCTTCTCTGGACCCTCACACTGAAGCGTCCGTGTCAGCTGAAGATCGCTGCCCTGTATCTCTGGCAGGATCATGCCTGGCTGGGCGGGGGGGCACTGGGGTGTATCGATTGCGGGGTGACTGAGGGAGAGGCGATAATTAAAAGGGCTTTTCGGGATAGCGCACCCCCGCGTGCGGCCGGGCAGGCTGTGTGCACTGGAGCAGGAGTGATCTCCCTCAGTGTGACAGCGGCAGCGATGCGGGCCTAGCTGTGCGCGCTCTCTGCGCTCCGCTGCAGAACACGGCGTGCTATAGCGCATGTCGCTGCGGCGTGCAGACACCTCAGGCTGTCAGCGCCTCTGCAGAGTGATCAGAGGGCAGAGCAGGGCACTGCAGCGTGTCACTGTGTTCGGAAAGAGCACTGCAGCTTTTGGAGGTACAGAAACGCAGACATGTTTCCTCAGATTAGAAACAGAAGTGAGCATCCTGCGAGTGGTAGCTCTGGGGTGAGGCAGAACCATGATGATCCCTTTGATAGAGGTGATGTGATTTCAACACTGGGCTTGTTTGGGGCACTGAGGCTGAGGTGGACATGCTTGTTTGGGGCGTTAGGGCTGAGGTTGACATGCTTGTTTGGGGCATTAGGGCTGAAGCGGACATGCTTGTTTGGGGCAGTGAGGCTGACGTGGACATGCTTGTTCCAGGCAGTCGGGTTGAAGTGGACATATTGGGTGTTATGCTGTGTGGAGCATTGCAATCTTGCCTCTCTAGGCCTCATCTGTGCTGGCCGGTGTGAAAGTGTCACTTTCTGGAACTTTCTGGATGAGTCACACTGCACTCCCTGGCAGGGTGCTCTTGTTTTCATCGCAGCGATTGAGGCTGGCATGTCCCGGTGTCCCTGCATTTCTCAGACTGACATGTCTGTTCTCTGTCAGTGGTGCAGTGCAAAGCAGTGGCTTATGGCAGGGGATGTTCAGTCCTGTAGAAAATGGTGATATTTCAGGCAGGTCTGTTTCCAGATGGGCTGAAAACTGAGACTGATGGAGTCCATTAATCACAGAGGAATGCTGTGTTGTGGCAGTGTTTACCCAGTCATGGGTCTGTACTCGATGAGATGAAATAGGATCAATGTGTGTGTGTGGGTCTGTGTCTATGTGTGTGTCTGTTGTGCATGGGCATGTATGTACGTGTGTGTGTGTATGTGTGTGTGTGTGCCTGTTGTGCATGTGTATTTTTGCGTTCCTGCGTGCCTGTATGTGCGTATATATGTGTGTGCGTGTATGTGTGTGCGTGTATGTGTGTGTCAGCACAGGGCAGCATGCAATGAGACAGCAGGTCAGAGGCAGGGGAGGGGAGGGGCTCTCCAGCTCAGCCCTCTTCTGACGTGTGTGTGTGTCTACGTGTGTGCGTGCATGTGCAGTATATGTGTGTGTGTTTGTACACACGCATGTTTATTCCGTGGGGGGGGGGGGGGGCAGGTGCCACCCAGTGCTGTGGCAAACAGCAGGATAAGCTGTGATCAGCTCATCAGCCCACAGAGGGGGCGCGTCTATGAAAACCCCCATATCCCAGGTGTCATCCTTCAGATGTAACATCTCATGCGCATCTTTCTCCATTCTGATATTTTTAACATTGACCGCCAGCCAAGTTTTATCGGGCCATAGTGATATTCAGTGCCACATGCCAGATGTCATTGCAGCAGGCTGCTCTGTGGTTTTGAGTGGTTACAGAAGCAGGAGCAGTTTGAAGCAGCTCAGCTCTTCCATGCAGGGACAGCTTGTGGAAGCCAGCTGTGAAATTAGCTCAGTCCCCACACATGCATGTTCAATAATAATGATGTCTGTGCAATATTTAAAGTGACATACAATGGAAATGTTGAACATGTTGGGAAATGGTTGAGAGGGAGAGATGGTGAATATTGTGTTTTCCAATCTGTCGTCCCTGTTTAGCGAGTGACTGATTTAGTTATGAAAAATATTAACTTTGCCATGCACTGTTTCCTTTGATGAGGCATAATGTGTATTTTTTTTCCCTGTAGCCATCATAGTCAAATTCATTCTGGCACTGCCCGGTGGCTTTGATGTTGTAATCTAATTGGTCTTTGTGGTTTCTGTGAATAAACTGTCCCATGCCACCGTGGTAACAGGGATAGACATTTAAGCAGAGAATTGAAAAGCAGCCATCTCGTCTCATTGTCATCTGAACTCGCGCTTTATTGCCGCATGTGGCCGGTTTTTTGGTAAACCTCTTGTTATTCATAGAGCTCTATCCACTCCAAAGCTTATACAAAACAGAGGAACACATTCTGTGCAGAATAGCCCGTTGTGCTGTCCTAAAAACGCCCTGTGATTGAGGGCATAGGAGCAGAGTAGGTCATTATATTCTTAATTACACATCCTTTCCCTGGCCTGCGCTCTGATATCCTAGAAACATCCAGTTAGATTAAGAAGCGTTTGAGCCCTTTGATATGCTGACGTTGCGTACCGAAAGGCCGCCCAGGCTGTAATGGGAGGAAAGGACTCTGCTTGATGTCCGATTGTGCCGATAACTTTGTTGTGGTGAAATTCCGTGCAGGACAATGTTCGCCCTTAACCTTGAGAGCTCAGCACAGCTTGTGGCTGGGGAGAGCGCCGCGTTAAGAGGCTACGCTAGCATCTGCGCTGCTCTCCGCTCCACAGGCCGTCTCTCTGAGGAGATGTTTCCACTCAGAGTGTGTAAAAGAAACACCTCACACAGCCATGGAAACCACTCAGCCCCAGTTGACATGTACCACAGTGTGGGGGGAGGGGAGGGGGGCTCTGGTTAATGCACTTGGAGCCAAAACGGGGCGGGGCTCATAGCGGTATACACATTACCATTAATGCTACTGCTAGCACTACTCAAAACAGAAATAGTCAAAGTCTCATGGTGGTATATTAGGAGAACATCTCTGAATGTGTTTAGCTTACTACAGCTGTTCCATTCTACTTTCAGTTTGTTTCAGCAATTACAGCACGTGTTCTTACCTCGAGGATAGCATCACTGGTCTTTTGTTCATATGTAGCATTAGATGTGGTGTGTAATTGTGTGGTAATTGGGCTTTCACCCTAGTGTGAGTGCAGACAGCTCCTGAAATCCCCTGTGCTGTAAAGTGGTGATAATGCTGTGGACAGAGCTCTGTTTCTGCTGGGCTGGGAAGCTGACCTACATCCTCTCCGATTGTATCGGCTGTTATCTTTCAGAGAGGAGCTGATCCTCATGTAGTGACTGAAATGTGCTGCCGATGAAACAGAATTTTAAAATATCCATGGCAACACTCTGTTCTCCGAGCTCTGGGAGCCGGTAGGCGGTGTGCGCATGACTCTTCTCAGAACAGTTTGTGGGATGGGACTTTCACAAAGAAATGCAGAGCAACATTACACAGTTGAGCAAATGCACAAGGCTGCAGCAGCATCACTGTAATGCAGACACACTCACTTGGTAATGAGGGTGAATTCATTGTGTGACTAATGTGATATTTTGCTCTTTTAACAGACCGAAGAGCAGGTCAGTGAACCATGCTTCATTGCAGATCGTGCCACATTAAGGCGCTTTGCTACTGAAGAAAAAAACAAAAAAAAAATGGATCCTTTCACGGGTTGCTAAAGGTTGCTCTTGCCTTTCATTAGGAACTGTAAAGTGCTTTAAAAGTACTGCTGCCAAAGACTCCTGAAAGAGCCCAACTTCCCATTCTCCCTCTCGGCCAATCACATCTTGTGTCTGTTGAGCATTGTGAAAAGAGACCCCACATGGTGTCCCTCCTGGGCCGGTGTAAAGCCCCTCACGCCTTTCCAAACA
The DNA here is from genome assembly GCF_013368585.1 of Megalops cyprinoides. Lineage (NCBI taxonomy): Eukaryota > Metazoa > Chordata > Actinopteri > Elopiformes > Megalopidae > Megalops > Megalops cyprinoides. Next base: position 2,700,672 of record NC_050607.1, on the reverse strand, counting down.
GCTCCTTCTCTGGGAGAATGGTGGCTCATTCCATCCTGAGCCCTGTGCTGTGGAAAGGAGGAGCATTGAGATATAGAGCTGTCATTCTGGACCTGCTAATCACCTCCATGCATGGCCACACGTGGGGAGGGAGGGCCCAGGTTAGAACGGCCAATCAGAACAGTTTAGTGTTCCTGCCAGGCTGCTGCTCAAGGTATTCGGCATGCAAAAAAATCAGTCAGCCATGCCATGTCAGGGATATTTCCACACATTCATCACCCTATTTTGTGTATAAATATTCATGCCTCATTACTATGAATCAGCACTGAGCCTTTTCATGTTAAAAGATGATGATTTCTGCAAAATCTACAGAGCAGTCCAGCTCCCATGCAGCATCACAGGATCACGGACAGAAAAGTAATTAAATCCTCCGGCAGGTTTTGCGCTCTGTTGGAGTGGTTTAAGCAGGCATGCTGCAGTTTGCTGGCCAGGTCAGAACCAGCGTACCAGTGGAGGGTAGAGGTATTAGCCAGTGTCGTGGTGCCAGGGGAAAGCAGCCGAAAATGATCTGCATCCAATGATATGCACCAGAGCTCCCGAAAAGCAGGGCCTCTTAATAAAGTCATTTGTCTCTCTCAAAATCTACCGGCGGTGAGGCCGGGTTCGGTAACCGTACTCCCCCACTGCCTTATACTGTAAAGCATGGAGTATCTAACAAGAAAGAACAATAGGGAGAAAAGTTGTGGAAAAGGGAGTTGCAGGGGATGGGCTTTCAGACTTGAGGCATTGTCTTCCCTGATGGACAATGCGCTTTGAACGGGATTATGTTCCTTTGGCCGTGCTTTTGTCGGGGAAGGCATTATTCTGCACAGGGAGGGAGAATAGTGACACTTTCAAAGGGGGTTGACTGTGCCATTGTGGTGGGCCGCAACCGTAGCTTATAGATGTCAAAAGGCTTTTTCAGACCGTTCTTTTAGAAGGTGGCAATAACACCAGTGTGGAGTGGGCAATAAACAGACTCCCAGCACAGGACGCTGCTGGATTGGATTCCAGAAGACATCTGTTCAGTGCAGGGGACTCTTACTCTTCCCGCTATTTTTAAACCACAGACTGGATGTGAACGGAAGTGAAAAATATTGCCCGAGGCAGTTTTCTTTCACCTGTTATTCAGGATATGGTGTGGCATTAATATTTCAGAACTTATACATTTATGTATTCTCACTCCTCTGAAGCACTTTTGGACTTGAAATAGCCCCCGAATGCTTTAAAAGATCCAGTAAAATATGAATGGAATATACTAGATTTCGTTTTTCTTCCTCTGTAGGGCATAGGTCATTAACACCCCTGTTAAATGTGATATGTAGAATTCATTGTTAGCTATTTAAGAGACGTAGATACAAGGTGTTAAAATGTGTTTTGAATAAGCATTTACCGCATTTTAAGTGTCAGGTAAAAAAAAGCATTTGTTTCCTCGGGCTGAATTTTGGGGGACTCTGCTAAAGTTCACACGCTACCAGGAAATGTTTAACCCCCATTGTGCTGCGACAAAAGCTTGTTTTAATCCCGCTGTGAGGCGGGTCTGAGGGCGGGATGGAGAGAGCAGAACAGGGCAGGGCGTGCGGACCCTCTCTCGTTCTCTCAGTGCGCCGGCCGACAGCGCTGTCCTCACCTCTCAGCCTCCCCCGTATCGCCGGATTACGGCCGCAGGGAATATGCCTACCGCTCCGGACGCATACGCGCGTGCCGAAGAGGCCTGCTGATGACGTCATCGTCTGCCAAGGTAGCGCTCTGAGACGACCCGCCAACGCGATGCTGGGTTTACGATTCGCGGTCTGCTTCGTTAGCGTGCTGTTCTGTTTGAGGCAGAAGCATTCACACGTGAAGCCAGTTTGTCACATTTCTTTGTCTTTGGCTGTCACGTGTCAGGGTGTTTGCAGTGAAATGTCAGGGCTGTGTGTATACTGTGAGGCCGTTATTGTTTTTCATTTATTAATGTGGCGTTGAAACAGGGGCTGCTCTGCATTGCTATAGGGCAACTGCTGCATCCCCTTTGTATTCGGGACAGAGTTTGTGGTGTGATTTATTAATGGCGGCGGATGTCCCAGATCAAATTATTTTTCTGCTTTTCTATCAGTGCTGTCTGAGTCTTTGCTCCCCTCCCTGTCTTCTCTGCTGAAATTAAACTGGAGGCTCCAGCAGACATTGCTGCAGTCAGTCAGACACGGTGCCCTGAGGAAAACCAGCATCATATGATCATTATAAATGTGCATGTTGCTTCAGCTGTCCCATGGTGTGTGCCCTTGCAGAAATCAAATGCTGTTTGAGCTGTGTGGCTATGCTATAGTCTCTGTTAGATCGAATGCGTGCCTGAGGAGAGAAACTAGTTAAACAGTTTTGTGATGTTTTGGGTTTCTTGTGACCTAGACCAAATGTATGCCAGTGAATTATAGTAGAGAGATACATGTATCTTCATATGTTCATACCTTCCTGTAAATGGGATCCGTAGTTGTTCCTGGTGAATTTGTGGAAGCTTTAAACACGTGGGGCTCCTATTAAATATAAATAGCACGCTGTGGATCCCCAATAGGCCATTTTTAGATTTGACTTTCAATAATACATGCTCTCTGTACCCTGCTCTGGCTCCCGTTCTCCGCAGCGGCTCCTCCCGCCTTGTTGCCATGGCGACGGCACAGCGCTTTGGCCCGGCTCTGCGGGTTCGGTGCGCGTGGGCTCGGGACGTCCGAGCAAACAGCTGTTAGCTGATGACTTCGTGGAGAGAGGAAGGGGGCGGCTTCCAGGAAGATCAGCAACTCTGTTTGAAAGAGGACATTGTGCTTTTTTACGCATTTCCAGTTCGTGACATCAAAGCCTCTGATGTCTCTGACGTTTGGCAATCCTGTGTCATGCCCTCCTGACTCAGAAATTAATAATAATAATTACAAACTTTGAACATGTTGTGCCATGAATGAAGTGCTTAACAAAGGAAGTACATTCACAATAATAAAAATAAAAAGGAGAAGAACCTAAATGACATATAGTAAATTATAAATGAAACATGCATAATTTATAAATTAAATTGGATACAGTTGTATCTTCTGCACTTGCAGAGATGGCAGAATTACTTGGCAAGGGTTGGGCCATCTGTGAGAGTTAATAGGATTTTTCAGAAGTAAGCAGGATGCGCTCAATCACTTACTTTGCTGAATCACTTCCAGGGCTATCTTAGCGTTTGCTGTGACATTTCCAATTATTTGGTGACAAATCCTGGAGGTGGAAATCACCCTCCATTCACCAAACACGTTTTCACGATGTAAGCCGCTTCTTGTCTTGAAGAGGAGATATATTCTACAACACCTCTCCTCCGGCTTGCTGGCAAAGACGTCTTTGCCTGTGAATGATTTGTCTGTTTTCTCATCTTAAAATGATTTCCCTTCCTTGAGGAAGTTTTTTTTCACCAATTCACCCATTTCACCAACAGGATTCAACTTCTTGTCATACCGCACTATCTGTGCCTTATCACTGAATATGTGGTATAAAAAGAACAGCTCCCAGCTGAAGGACCCGTAGCTTATTCGGCCCCGGACTTCTTGAGATACCTCTGAACGATTCTGTATCGACCTGTTATCCTCTATGACAGTGAAGTGAAACGGCTCGGATGCCACAAAGGAGGTTTTTGCTGAGAGTGACAGTAAAATGGGAAATGGAAGGTTCTAGATGAAACGAATGTGTTTCATTTCCTGGTGAACATTCCTGTGGGTGAAGCCTGCAGAGATTATCCCGCTTCTGTTAGGATGTATGCCATGTACACAGACTCTGTTTCTCTATCTCCACAAGGATGAGTGCACTGCTATTCAAGTTCTAATGAATTTCATAATGCAGTTGACTCTAATTGGTTCTCTGTTCACAGTACAATAAGCAGCTGGGAGAGGAAGTGAAAAAATGCGGATCATTTTGTGGCAGCTTTGCTTCTACTTTAGGCAGCTGTAAGAGAATGTTAAAATGCGGATCATTTTGTGGCAGGTGTTCCCTTGCTTCAGGGATGAATGTGAATTGCTGTAGAGGCAAAGAGTTTTCTTCTGTTGGCTTTCTTTACATGTGACGTTGGTAGAGCATTGACGAGTCTGTAATAAGATTCTAGTGAAGGAAAGTGGAATTTATAAAGTGTTGTTTGTCTGCTTTCTCAGGATTGAAAGTCCATCTGAGAGGTCTGGTAGAGGAACGAAATCGTTGGAGGAAAAAGGACATCACTAGATCCACACAGGTAAGACAGAGCTCACATTGATATGCAGCTGATTCGACACACTTAGCGGCACAGGCAGTACTTGGATCAAGAGTAGTCTGATTAATTCAAAATCTTAAGGAGTCAGGGATTTTGGTTGGGTGCTGTGAGTACGTCTAGCAGAACACTGAATTAAAACCAAGATAAGACCAAATGGAACACAAGGCAACATGAACTGCAAAGGAGAAAGTCGGGAGAATTCTTAGCTGTAGAATATTGTAGCTCCCGTTGTAGCACAGTATCTTTCTTGAGCTGAAACGAAGCACCGTGACTGTCCCTCATGGCCTGTGCTACAGGCTACTGGCAGTCACACTTCACAGTCACCGCGGACAACCACCTGTCACTTCGCGGGTGACAAGTGGTTGGCAAATTCAGTTCGTCCTGGCTTGGGAACAAAGCTAGGAGCCGCAACGCGAATTCAGCAAATGGAGCTAAGGAGCAAAAATCGTCCCATGTTAATGCGTTTAGCACAAAGCTGAATGAATGCACTGTACAGGTCAGATTTATGGGATGTGGGTTTGCCTGCCTTTGTTATTCCAGCGCAGGGTGGTAGACCCCTTCCTCTGGTGTCTCTCGCACGGGGGAGGCGGCAGCACGGCGCTTTCAGCGTGAGATATCAGAGTGCGTTACGCTTTGCTTGATCTGTCTTCACCGCTATACTGCCAAGCTGTTCTGAGGAACCCTTGCCATCTGCATCGCCAGGTGACGGGTCTGTCCTCGCGGCGGCACGCGGCTATCGGGGTGACACGTGACGAGATTGCGATCGCAAGGAGCAACTCTCGTCATATCCAGCCAGCCATATCATATACATATGGGGAGTGGCCTAAAAGACGCATATTCTGCTTCACAGTTAAACCCGGGGAGAGCATATGACTGGGTTCCCCACAAACTAATAAAATAGCTTCTCAAGGGCCGTTTGCATTGTAGGTGCTTGGTACAGCCAATCAAAAACTTTCCCTGACATTCGTTTCCAAATACTTATTTAGGTTTCTTCTGAAAAGATTAAGTTAATTTCAAGCTCCAGTCAGATACATTATTATTACTTACATGCATTAAATGATAGTGGTGAGGTAAACAGCCAGTGACCTATCACATGCTGCTAGTGAAAGGACCTGTAAATGAAAGTGCGCTGAACCCTTTTAAACTGGCGCTCATGCGCTCGGCGTTGAGTGCCTCACAGCAAGGGGAATTAAAGAGACCCCCGAGTACTGAGCGCACCCCTGTCAGCCTGGACGTGAGCACCACACCCCCCCCCCCAGCGGGGTGTGTGAGCAAGAGGCGCTGGAGGGGAGGGCGGGGAGCTGCAGGCTGAATGGGGTGAGAACCAAGGGGCTGATTGGGCCGTTTGAAAGACACTGAGGCGTGAAGCCATTGTGTGAGGGAGACCCTCGGTGGGAAGCTGCAGAGTGCTGTTTGCTGATGCCGCCTTTTCAGAAGGGATGGTGTTGTGTTTTGTGGGAATTGGGGAGGGGGGGGCATTGGGGGTAGGGAGGGGTTATCTGTAACCTAAAACCCCTTGTAAAAACTTAACACAACAGCGGATTTAAATGCACTGTCTTTAACCTGAGATGTTGGTACGTTTGTTGTGAGTGCTCCTTGAATGTAATTCTCTCCATCCCGAAACGAGTCTCACAAAGCTCGTTTGTCTCAACGGGAAGTAAGCAGTCAGGGGAAAACGCCTTCGAGGCGATCTGAAAAGATACTGTACGATTTCCTTTAGTCCGTATGGATATTTTAGTAATGAGATGGATATCATGTTGTTTTTCATGATTCAATTGCCAGCAGTTAAAGTGGTTTAATGGCGTTCTTATGATGAGAATATTTCATCAACAGTGGAAAAGTGAATTAGATTCCCTTGATAAATTCAAGCAATTTTCTCATTTTAAATGGACTTTGAAAAGAAACAAGCCATGCATTCTCCTCCAAGGGCTTATGAATGCATTGAAAAAGGCTTTTTGTTTTCATCTTGATGTATGAAAAAGTTTCATTTTGAGTTATGTACAGTTAGGCAGTATTCCTCTACATAGGTAGGAATATCTGTGTGTGGCACTTTTTGCAAATGAAACCTATTTCTCTCTGGTTTTAGTCAGGTCACACATTAATTGGATAACTCATTGAATTTATCTGTCACTGTCTAATGATGGGAATCGTTGCCTAGAAGGAAGGAAAATTGTTGGTTTTGCCTGGATTGGTATGTGATTTAAATACTCTGATTTAGTACCCTTACTTATTGGCTAGGGCTAAAGCCAACAGATCTGGCATCTATCTCATGAGCAAATGCCCACTTGCACACTGTAAACAACGGGATATCCTTTTTACAGGTCCCTGTAAACTGCCGGATTTGAGCTGTCCATGGATATAATCGACAGTAATAATATTGGTTTATATTTCTTTGTCCTTTCACAGAGCAGTGTATTACAGTCATAAAACAGCATGTTAATGCCAGTCGGATTGAACAGCATGTCAGGAGTCTGTGCACAGCCTGGAGGCCCTACAGGTGGTCCCGAGCTGCCTTCTCTAATATCCTCACTGCAGGGAGCTCACACCGGTATACACCAGGCCATTTTCCATATCCCCGTCCTGAGATGCTCCAGCAGGCTGGTGTGTGCTCACGCGAGGGGTGAGGCTGATTACTAGACAGTGGGAGAATACTTGTGGATTAGCGGAATCAGTGTTTCCGAATTCTCGAGAATGCGCTGGCCTGCAGGACGACGGCAGATTTTCCTGTTTGGGCCTGGAAGGAGCGGCGTGATGCCACCCTCAGCAGGGCGGCCCCCCTCCTACTCTCCCCTGCTGGCTCTTACACACCTCACTTCTCCTGACTGCCCGACAGATGGGCCTGAGAATGCGGGGGTTGCCAGTCTAAATCTCTCTCTGCCTCAGCGATGCGAGGCAGCAGCCCGAGGCATTCCGAAAGACACCCCCACCCAGGCGTCATCGATCCTGCAACAGTGCAGAGTCTGGGTGATTACAGAACCCAGTGAAAGCCCTCGCACCGTGTGTGCGTGTGTGTGTGTGTGTGTGTGTGTGTTTGTGTGTGCGTGTGTGTGTGTGTGTGTGTGTGTGTGTGTGTGTGTGTGTGTGTGTGTGTGTGTGAGAGCTGTTTGTTTGGAAGTGGAGCAAGTGTAATTTATCACTGTTAAGCTTGTGTCTTGGTTCAAGGCCAAGTGTATCTGTTCATCAGTACAAACCACATCCTCGCAGTTCTTCAGAATACCAATGAGAACGTTCATTTAACCCTTTTTTTTTATTCGCCTGCCTGAACCTCTGGCGTGAGATTATTCCCCGCTGTGAAGTAAGATTTGAAATGAGATTTGATATTGCACAAACGGTAGACATGAAAGCATTTTCAAGTCGCCTCCATCAGAGCAAGTTAAGAAGACAGAGATGCGATTCATGGTGCTTAAATTAGCCTTCTGCAATTGCTCAGCTTGCAGCTTTAAAAAGATGTTAGATAGTGAAATGGTGTTTCGCATAGCAGTGCGCATTTGATGATGGGTGCCTGTGATGTCTGCTAATCTACCATTATATTTCAGCCTACCCGCCTACCCGCTTTTAAAAGACTCATGAACTCTGTAGTTTCCTTTCCAAAATCAGCAGTAAGATACTATTCCAGCAGGGGAGCCTGATGGAACGATGCTAGGAAAAGATGCAAATCTGCCCACATCTGTGAGTATAATTTGATTGCTTTGCGTGGCCGTTCAGAGAACAGGTCTGCGAGAGATTACCAGCAGCTTTACATGCTCACGTAGGTGGAAAGGACACAAAAAAAACATCAAAATGCGCCTTTTTGATTTAATTAATGTTTGTCTCACATCCTCTCTGCTGTTGTCATTTTTAGCTGCAGTTGATTTCTAGGCCTCAGTAGCTGAGCAGAAGAGCACTAATACAGTACCTCTCTCATAATGATGGATCTCTCTGGCTGGATGTCAGACTGATCCAACGGTTTGATAACCAGAGATGAGTGGGTGGGACAGCACCAAGAGCATTCTGGGAACAGAAGGGTCAAGAGAATGGACTGACCAATCCCAACAATAGAGGAAGTGTTGAATTAATAAAGTAGCTAAAGGTATATAAAAAGAGAGGCTAGTGTACTCATGCAGCACGATTGTCTTTTAACTGTTCTGTCACCAGGAGTCCTTATTAAATTAACCACCGTGCAATTTCTCATCAGATCAGTAAATCTGAGGAAATGTACTATTTGAAACATACTGCTGCCATTGTGATGTTTTTTTTTAGCAAATGGAAAGGTTTTAGTTTGGTGATCAAAAAAGCACAGAGCAAAATGTGGTTAATTTTTCTGCCAAAGACTTGAATCTTGAATCAATCTCTTTTTTTTTTTTTGCTCTCAGTTATTTAATTTTATGTATATTTTTACATACATCTTAATGAATGACAGTAACAGACAGTAGTAACACCCCCCCTCCCCCCCATATCATTGAATATCGGAACTGTTTCTTTGCTGGTCCGTCCTCCACAGAATGTGGTGACATTCATTTTAGGAAGCTAATTAGGCTAATTGCATCTGGCTGATCTCACACAAGTTTTAGAAAAGATAATACTGTAGATGTTTTTTTTTCTTTTGTGGACTTGCTTTACAATTCAAATAATTGTGTACTTTTGGCCGTCTTTGAATGATTGCTACTTTCTTTGAGCTGTTTGTAGAGTTTTGCATATGAAAACCCGAATCCTCAGCAGCGCCCTGTTACGAGCCAGACAGACACCTCTCAAGCAAATTCAGTCCCACCCTATTCAAACATCGGACTTACACGCCTGCCTCAACCGGGGACGCGTGGCAAAATCTTTCACTCTTACATTTCAGTGTGCTCACCAATGTGACATTGTCCTGATTTTCCCATCTGTGTCTGTGGGAATCACCAAAAGCAACATGTCTGTGATTGATGTATTTACTGACATGGAGAATTTTGTGGTAGCATTCTGTCTGGTTTCAAACCCAACTCGGTTTCAGTTTTATCTTCTCCAGTCCTGTTTTGTGACAGGTTGTGACAATTAATTTGAATACTGCCTGCAGAGAGTTCCTCCCATGCTGAAACCTTGATTTTCTCACACGGTGAAGGCGGTATTGTTGGGTAGCTTCTGTGTCTGAAATCCAGTGGCTGTTGCTTTAGGGAGCAGTGAAGGAGAAATGATTGGTATTCACCTGCTGTATCTGAATAGAGGTGTTGTGAAGGAACTAAAACAATTATTCTTCCTTTATATCTTGCCTTTTCATTGGCTGGGATCCCTTTTGTCCAGTAATACTGATCTGTAGTATCGATCAGTTTGTGCTCCTTGTAATTATCTCATAAACATTGAAGATATTACTCTGAGTTACATTTAATTGTTTTGTTCTCTGATTTTCTAAATCAGAAGGACACAACAAGTAATTTAAATGGGTGTTTATGATTCTCTGTATTATGGCGTTGGCATATTTGAGGTTACTTAAAAGATAACAATTAGGCCTGCTAGCAGTGTATTCTTTTATTAACCAGCTAAACTTTTTTTTTTTTGCTGTCGATTGTGCTGTTTTGTATTACAGACGTGCACCTCTGTGCCAGGAAACCCTGTCACAGACACAAAGACGGCTAAGTGGAGCTGGAAAGGAGTTTGAGGAGTTCCTCTTACAGTGTTACACGTAGATCTGGGCCCCGAGGAGCAAAGCCCATAGAACAATGAGGGGTTTCAATCCCCTCTGAGTCCCTTTGATTGCGCTTCCTGGTGCTCAGATATACTGTTCATTTGATTGTGCGATCTGTGTGGTGGGTGGGAGTGTGGGAGTGTGGGGGGGTCGGGGTGGGGGGGCCTCCTCCGTGGTGACCTTTCAGAGCTGCAGGTGGAGGGAAGGCGGGGACAAAAGTGGGGGGGGGGATGCTTCTTTGTGAGGGCAGATGAATGCAGAGGTGGTCGGGCTCCTCGGACGCTCCGTATCTGTGAACGGGGAGTGTTTTCTCACGCAGCCTGTCGCAGTAATCCTGTGCTGCCAAACACAGGTCTGTGCAACCCCCAAGCCCCGTTTGGTTTAACGTTCGATTTCCACCGGTCTGCCGCTTGGCTGAGGGTCTCGTGCAGTTTGTGGTTGTTGTCGCTCCGCTCCGTTGCCGGGGACACCTGCGCTGTGCTGTCGCATTTGATGCAAGTGTGACCCTGAATGGATGAGTGGTAGATATCTGTCTGTGCAGACACGTGGCCACATTGTCAGCTGTGCTGGCAGCGTATGTGAGAAAGGATTTCTCTTATATAGGATATATAGCACATATTGCACTTTGACCTTCAGTGAGAGTAACATGTTTCTATGAGTACTTGGCTTTTCACTAAGCGACTGTAAGACTCAGTGTTGTGTAAAAAACAAAACACCTGCTTCAAATTCTTCTTCCGATTGTGAGGCAGATTCTGGACCTGAAAGGCAAAGCAAAAAATTTGAAAGAACTGGGTTAACAGCACTTTTTTTTTAAATTATTAACATGTGAAACGAACCCAGTTTGATCATAAAACATCATAGGTTTTGTGTTGTGGGTTTGTTGCGGGTGTCTTGGTCTGGACACATGTGTGTCATTTGGTTTCACCCAATCAGAAAGGAGCTGACAAAGATAGATGATGGGAGGAAGTCAGCTCCATCCTTTGTGGGGAAATCAGGCTCTCAGCAATAACCATGGTAACATGTTTAAAATCACACTCCAAGTAAAAATTCACATCAAAGGCAATTACAGTGAAGTGCTCTGGAAGCCATAGTGCCAGCAGTTACTTCCTTTGCCTCGGTTACGTTCTAAAAGAAAATGCCCATAATTGAACTCTGTTCTCCATCTGTCAATCACATCCCCAGACCTTGTTTCCACTTCCTGTCAGGAGCAATGACTTCCTCCTGAATGTGCTGTAGCAGGAAGATCTGTAATTCAGGCACATTATCCAGATTAATCAGTGGCACAAGCACTCATGAAGCCATTGTCTTTTAGAAATTCATTGTTGCATATATAATTTGTTTAACACATTGGCCACGCCCAAGACATATGGGGTTAGTCATTCGATATTCTAATGAGATGTGTAGAATTTTTGTTTATAGTCATGCCTCATTTCTTTTCTTGCTTTGAATATTTGTTATAGACATTATCTTTTCTGTCCATTATAGCTCAGTGATTTGTGTGTAATTTACTATGTTGCGAATTATGACATGTTGATAAAATGTTTGCTCACTTACCCATTTACTCATGGATTAGGGTCAATGACCACTGTGAGGCTTAAATTCCGCTGTTTGCATGCCCCAGCTGAGAGTTGTAGATTATTTTAATGAGATTTTTTTTAGATGATTTGAACATGCTGTCGGGATTAAGATGGCCGTGTTGGAGGCGTGACACTTTGACCGTTCTGCTGAGCTGAGAATGATGCCGGGCGTGGGGTTGGGGGGGGGGGGGGGGGGATGAGGGAAGACAATGTTGTGCTGGAGTGGACGTGCGCTGACCATCAGCACTTTGCAAAGCCTGGGGAAGAATAGCCATTGATCTGGGACTATGCTGGAAAATCCAGGCGCTGCGCACAGAAAGGGCTGATGTCACTTGTTTTCACTGAGGTATCACACCAACTCCGGTCCCTGTCTGCTCCTACAAAAAGACTGCAAAATTAGCACTGTGCAGCCGGTCACACCGACAGAAAATGCACCTAGTGAGCTTTAGAGGTATTCTGTCTTACAGCATGTTTATGTGTACAAAATAGAACTTTGGGGGCAATATGATGGATGGTGCAAATATCTATCCATTGTGTGAAAACACATTTGATTAGGCTTGTGTGGACAAGGCAGTATTGTCAGTGTAATTCAATAGCTGATATTTCCTTGCTGGAAGATACATAATATCTTTCCATCCATGCTATTTCTGTATTTGAGCAGTGTGACGTTAGTGAGCTATGAATCCATTAACCTTAACTCCTTTATCATAGCAATGATAATACAACAATGTATCCATTCTCGAGTCCACAAATGCATATTGGGTAGATCTGAAATTTAAGATAGGGCACGTATGAAATCACTTCTTTTATGGGTGTTGGAAAAAGTATTACACTTATTTTTTAGGTCATGAAATCTTTGTGTTTAACTAAAGTTTTTAAGACCCTAAGGATAAAGCATCTAATTTTCTCTTTCACCCTGAAGAGTCATTCAGGAATAAACTGCTCCTTTCAAATATAAATGCCAGCCTTCCGAGTGTGTGGCATTTTTAGTGATTAATCATTTTACCTTTGTTATCCACAAAGAAACGGTTTTAGGCAGTCTCCCAAACTTAAATATGAAGTTCCCTTCATATCAGCTTAGAATGATGGATGTGCCTTTGTAGTACCTGTGTTTACATATGTGTTACTGAGAGATGTTATTTGATATTTAGAAACAGATCTCAGGCAAATTAGAAACAGACAATTCACACTAGGTGAATTGTCATGGGTATGGAATGATATTGGAAGTGGTGTCCTACCCAACTGACTTTCATTCATTCTGCATTTGTGCATGTGTGAGCATATGTGCACTTTCGTGTGTATGTATGTGTACTTGCATGTGTGAACATTGTATATGTGTTAGCATTTGCGTGCTCTCCTGTTTGTATGTGTGTGCACAATCAAGTACATTTGCACTTTTGTGTGTGTGCCTGTATGTGTGTGTGTGTGCATGTGTGTGTGTGTGTGTGTGTGTGTGTATACTTATTGGTGTGTGTGTCTGTGTGTCTGTGTGTGCGCACTCTGTGTGTGTGTGTGTGTGTGTCTGTGTGTGTGTGTGTGTGTGTGTGTGTGTGTGTGTGTGTGTGTGCGCATGCACTCGTTGGTGTATGCGTGTGTGTGTTTTTGTGTGTGCGCCCTCGGTGTGTGTGTCTGTGTGTGTGTGCGCGCACTCGGTGGTGTGTGTGTGTGTGTGTGCGCGCACTCGTTGATGTGTGTGTGTGTGTGTGTGTGTGTGCACTCGTTGGTGTGTGCGTGTGTGTGTGTGCGCACTCGGTGTGTGTGTGTGTGTGTGCACTCGTTGGTGTGTGTGTGTGTGTGCACTCGTTGGTGTGTGTGTGTTATGCGTGTGCGTATGTTTTGCGCGTCCGTACAGGGCTGTGAGGTGCTTCTTCAGTGTGAGATTCCTCATCACCCTCCAGCCTGTTTGTCTATGCTAATGCGCCGTGCTGCTCAGCATGTGAAAGGTCTGGCCCACTCACACTGCAGAGCTATTCAAACCCTGCCTGCGCCTGGAAACGGCCAGACGGGAAATCCATTCATTCTTCCCACTCACACGGCCTCTGATGTTCAGCCACTGCTCTCATGGCCCGCTGATACGGGATTCACCTAAAGCGCCGCCTTCATTAAATGGTAGGCACGTCCTGCTAATTTAGGGGTGGTTTCAATGGCACTGTCTGTACTCCAGTCCTCTGCCTGTCTTTCACTTCATTCAAATTGAGTTCAATTCTGAGCTGCATTTGCCTCCTAATCCCTTGTGAAAGGTGTCTTTCATGTTACCACACAGGTATTCTAAAATGTGTGACACAGGGGCAAATAAAATATTACAAAAGCTCCTGACAGCTTTAAAGGTATGTCGGTTTGTCTGGAGGGGCTTTGTGTGTGAGTCTTACCATACCTGAGGAACACGCAGTCATTGCTTTCAGAATCTAGTGGTATTATCTCGTCTCCATTGGTGCAGAGCAGTGTCAATAAAGGCCTGGCACAGGAATGAAATCCTTTCTGCTGGCAGTCAATGACAATTTGCCACTAGTAGTTTGTTGTCTCTGTCTGTCTATCATTAAAGTAAGTTGTGGCAATCTAATTATGAACAGCTGCCTTTGTGACATCATCAGCGTGTGTCAGTCATGTATCTGATAGCTTGGTAGTTCCGTTGCCAGTGGCTTGGATGTGTTGCCTTCGGTATTTTATTTGTGTATTATACAGGGGATGGTGCGATATGCATCTCAGCTCAGTCCAATGTTATTTTGCAGATAATTAGCATGCATTGGTAGCTGCTTTCTATTGCTTCTGAATTGATATTGCCACCAAATTCATTTCCAGTTGCCCTTCATTCATAATTGTAATATTATAGCATTGTAATATTGCCTAGCTGAGGAGGTAGACAGGATGAAATATGTATTGAATCTGCATTGTTTGCAAAAGCCACAACAAACTGAACCCTGAACAATGACTTAGCAAAATCTCTCCTGTTATACTGTCAGAATAGCTTTGTTAGAATTCAGGCTGCTGGTGGGTGTCTGTCAGTTGACTGCCTGCATTCCGAGCAGCTTACAGTCTCTGGAGAGATACATGATAAATACACCACAGTGGTAGTCTGCTTTCTGCTGCTTCAGTTTTACCGATTGCCTCGCCTCGTCTCAATACATAGAGAGATAGAGATAACTTTCTGCTGTGGAAACGGACATTAGGATGAGGTGAGCTGCTTCAGACTGGTGTGTGTGAATATGCTGTTGATTAGGATAAAACCGATGCTCTTGGATTCCTTTCCAGGTTTTCTGGGGAGGGTATTCCTTGTTAATGTCACCCTGTTACACGCACCCTCTCTTTCTGATGAATACTAAGGAGCCGCTCTTTAAAATCTCCTCTCTGATTAGTATGTGCGGGGGGAGAGTCGGAGAGGAAGGTGTTTTGTTTGCGCGTGAATGTAGGGGGAGGGAGCTGGGTGAAAGCGTGTGTGTCCTTGCCCCTGTTTCCCTGCGAGGGCCAGGCTAACACCATGTGGGAAACACGGAATTAGGCCCCTGTCCCAGCTGTAACAGAAAACGCTGGCAGCACAAAGGTATGTCTGCACAGAGGGGAGACAGCGTTTTCGGCTCCCCTTTGGCGCAGCGGTAGACGCAGTGCTTGGACGGGCTCGGACGGGCTCGGACCTGCTGCGTGTGAGGAGATCGGTGTGCAAACAGTTCGCCAGGACCGTGCAACGAAAGCGTGCCTTCACAGGTCAAAGGGGCCTGCTGTTTGTTTGCGGAACGGAGCGGCCCCAAGACAAAGTACAGTCCGATGTCCTTCCTGTGTCCACAAAAGAAGCAAAGTTTCCCTTTTTTATAATGAGCCTGTTAAGGGAACGGACCCATTCAGGCCAAGCGATTCGCGAACGTCAGGGCACGATTCTTATGTTAACCAGGCCAATCATTTGCATACTTCCCCAATTATAAAAGCTAATGAGGAGATTATGTCAAAGCTAGGCCTAAACCAATCAGGGGAAGGCCATTGTCGTGGAGCTGCGACAGATAAGAGGCCTCTTGCGGAGCGTTCGGCTGATATAATCTGTTGGTGTATTATAATGGAATCCAGCGCCCTCATCCTCTAACCTCATTTATACTGGGCCGAGATCATCAAAGCTTCGTAAGTAAAACTCATCCACAGCCACAGTGAAAATGCTGAATGCTGGACTGAAAGTAGGAAGAGAGTGTATAAACGGTGAATGAAGACAGCTCCCCATGGCTCCTTAATTCAGGGGTGCTCATTTGAGGGCACACTTTGTAATTAAGCCATATTTGCAGGGCTGGGTCTTTTAGATAAGCAGGGCTGGGCTGCTTAACCCTCAGGGCAGCCCAAAGAGAGCCAGCAGAAGGGGGTTTTGGAGTACTCTTGGCTGGAACTCATTCGCTGGGTCCATTTCCAGCTCTTCTGGTTGTCCCCCAAGCTCCCCTGCTAGGCGCAGTGACTGGCCTGACTGGAAAACCTACGTGGAGTTCTAACAAGACAGCCAGACAAAGGCCCGTGCTTCCCCTCAGAGCATCCTGCAGTGAGTCAGGGGACTGTTTCAGAGAGCGAACACGTCCGTGCTTTCCTCATTGAGACCCCAATCACTCGCGGAAAGAGTACTTCACCTGTAACCCTGGGAGATAATGGCTCATTTAGTCTGCCGGGGGCATGCCTGTCACTTTATTACATTTCATACAGAGGCACTGAAACATCAAATTACATTCATTGCTGGAGTTTATGGCCATGAAATTCTATTTGAATGTGAAATTGTAAAACCGTATTTTTTTTTTTTCTGCCGTCAGCTAGATGTTTGCGGGTGATGTTTGTGTTGTAGTATTTCCTCCTCCCAAAAAAATCTCAGAATAGTCTCAAACTTAACTTAACTAACAGAATAGGAAGGACATTCCAATGGGCGTTTAATTTTTAATAGGTGCATGCTCCTGTATTTGTAATGGCTCCTGGTGCGTGGCAGTCTGATTGACACATGCACGACAGTGCAATCTCTCAGGCTGATGGACCTGTCAGTTTGCATGGCAGGTTGAGGGGCATTCTTTACCACCCACTCAGGCTGTCAGGGTCCTGAAATGTCCGTTTACACCGAGTGACCCTCTGGATGGGTGGGTGCTTAGGAGGCCCTGCTCAGTACATGTGCACAAAACCAATTAAGCGCAGATTGCCGAGGGTGGAGTGGCCTGCCATGTGAAAATTACAATGCACTAATTGACTACACTGGCTGTGTGAAAGATAGACAGCTCAATACAGCTTCATAAAGAGGCCGAGTGCTTCCCTTTCCGGGAACACACCCAGTACAATAAGTGCATGAATATGTAGGGCCAGTGTGCCTGGCCCTTTACTTTGAATAGCAAATTTCACTTGGTATTTTTTCTTGTGTTAATTTGTTTTTTTTTTTTTGGTGCAACATTTTTTCCTTACCTTAAGCTAGCACTGCTGTAAATATTGTGAAAGAAATGCATTTTTTAAAGAATATCTTCTTAATTTTGCCATTTTTAAGTTAAGGTCAGATCACACTGGAGTCAGTTTGGCCCTTGCTCCAAGTGCCTCCCTTCTGGTATTAAGCAGTCTGTGTTTAACTTCTAATAACAGAGGATTACACTCCATTAACATAACCTAAAACCTCATGTATTTACTTCCATCTTGTTAGGATGGCTGGTTCCCTCTCCCTGCAGAAGCGAAGTGATTTGACCGGATAGATTGCACCTCCTGTATTAATATGGTTCTGTCACTCATTTTTACCTTCTGTGAAAAGCATAATGTGGATTACTTCAAAGCAGATTACACTTCATGATGTTATTTGGCTTTTTTTTTTCAAAAACTAATCCAGCCGTGTTGGTATTTAAAAAAACATTAATTTGATCTGCCAATCAGAAACGCTCATGGTGAGAGTGTAGGGTGGGGCCAAGGTCAGTGTTTGTGAAGTGGGGCATCTTGGGTGACATTAATCCTGTCACTGAAACCCGGCTGTCAGATGGACAGGAAATTACTGGAGTCATTCTACAAGAGGAAGCGTGCATATCTCAGTAAACATTAATACTTTCCCTCGGGTGTATCTGCACAGAACAGTGAATCTCTTTTCTGAAGAACCATTTCCTCTGTGCTTGTTCATCAATGTGTATGACATGTCACAGGTCTGACAGTCTTAGGGTGAAGCTCTAGGCTTCGTTCCTGAAGCTCCACGTTCAGCACATCACAAAATACCCATCAGGACGTGAAAAGACACCTTTAAGGTGACCCTGAAGTGGATGCTGAAAAGTCATCAACCAGTGAGAAAACCGCCTAAGTACGGCAAGCCCACAGGCATAATTGTCACTGTATTGTGTTACACTCCTCAGATTCGAGGTACCAAAGAAAACTTTGAAACAAAGTATTTATTTCTCTTTCTGAGAGCTTCTTTCATTCCAGTATCATTGATAAAAGAGCTCCATTGTATACAAATATGCTTTGCATTGTTCGTATGCTTGCATAGCATAGCACTGATACACCTAAGAACTGAAAGTAAATAGCTAAACTCCCAGAGGACAGGTATGTTACAGTGACTGCTCTCCTTTCTCCCAGTACACAGAACCTGAAGCTGCCAGTGAGCGGTCTTTGGCCTACTGGGACATTCTTCTCATGTCTTTACTCAAAGCTGTAATGTAATCTGAAAACAGCCAACACCTTTCTGCTCGTGTTATGATTATATTCAATTTCAGTGTGCTTTACACAAAGAATCTGTCATGTATAGATGTATTTATTTATTGCTGTCAAATCAAGTCTGCCTTAACACTGTGCCTCAAATGTCAAAAAAGAGAATAGAGAACAATGGGTTTTTAGTTCACAGGGGGGTCAGGTTTGAGGTTTACTGGGTTAATTCGGGTTCTTGTTGAGTTCACCTCCATAAGCAGCCTGCCCTGTTTGCGAGGTGCCTTGTCCGACAGTGTGCTGCAGGCTTCCTGCTGTGGGGTTGCAGCTGGCACAGATTAGAGTTTGCATACTCACTGGGCATTCCTGGTGGTTGGCACTGAAGTTGAGCTCAGCGACCTGCTGCCCTCTTCCCCCAGTGGACCCACCGTGGGCTGCCAGGACAGGCCAGGTGGAGATCGGACAGGCTGCATCACATACTGGGCGTTAGTATGGTGTAGTGGTAAGGAGCAGGGCTCGTAACCGAAAGGCTGCTGGTTCAGTTCCCCGCTGTGGCACTGCTACTGTACCCTTGGGTAAGGTACTTTAACAGAATTAGCACAGCTAATATCCGGCTGTATAATTGGATAACATGTAAAATTGTAACCTGTGTAAGTTGATCTGGATAAGAGCATCTGATAAATGACAGTAATGTAATGTAAGGCACTGTGTCTACCACCCATGAAGCCTACCGGCTGCCAGGCCTTTCACAGGCATCCAGCCTATCACACTTCATTTCGTACATGCAGGTTGGGATGTTTCAGTGTCACTTGAAAAGAGAAAAGTTCCTTAAAAGACAAGTGTAAAAATTTAAATGAAAATCAGAACCTGCAGCAAGTGCCTACACCAGCAACTCTGTACTTTGTGAAAGGAAATGCAAAATGAGCTGTTAAAAGTTACGGTTGATTTATACGTGTTCTTTAATTAAGACTAGTGTGCAAGCGCTTTCAGCTACATCATGCTTTTTGAATGGTCCCCAATAAATGTACATTTATTTGATGGAAAAGCAATATGTGCATATTGTGATTATGCAAAGCTTGACCGTAATGCAGATTGCTTGTCAGAAAGAAAAGGATTAAGAAGAATGATTCAAGACCGTGCAGGATTCTATTAATGCAGGAGAGATTATATTAGTGTGGGAGAGAAAGCAAAAGGAACAAAGTGTAAATGAAATTATGCTCAATGCACAAAGGAATAAGAACATGTGACATATGGGACCCTCATGTGCCAATAGGAAATATCTCCCATGAGTTTCCCTCCGTCAGCTTCTCTGTGATGGCTGGACGCATTTTTGTGATTTGTTACCAGGGGGTGGGTGATATAGGGCCTCCCAGAACAGGAGTTGCATGCAGGCCAGCCAATGACAGACCTCCCCTTGCGTCAGGAACAGGCCCCAGATCAGCACTAAATCACACCAGCATCAATAAGTGGGAAATCTCCCGTTGCAGGAGAGGGCTGGAGCCTGTGTCAAGTGCACAGCGCTATGAGGCTGTTTTTTCCATGGCTCTTCCTACAGCCGGAGGGCATTCACTTTAACCGTGGCCTATTAAAAATAAACTATTACGGACAAACGCACACATGGAAATGGTAATACAGTTTGCATGAGAGGGGATTTAGCTTTGGCAGTTTAATAGCCTTAGTGGGACGGGAGGAGTCTGAGGTTACAGTGAGAACAGTGAACAGAAGGCACGTGTCTCTTTAATCCTGCACGGAGAGGGGCTCGTGTGTGTCTGTGAGTGTGTGTGTGTGTGTGTGTGTGTGTGTGTGTGTGTGTGTGTGTGTGTGTTTTGTTTCAGAAAATTGAAAGCAGGACAGATTGTGACATTGTAATTGGGGCTGGTTCCTGACATCTCTCCAGCGTGTTTCATTCTTTCCTTCACGAATGTGAATTGTATTTAGTAATTGTGCTGAGATCTCAGCTTGGTCGCTCCAGGCTTTAATTGTTTGGGAAGGGACATGAGTTTGCATACCCTCCCTGCCCCCAGTACCCCCCACCCCCCACCCCCCTTTCTGTCTGAATAATGAATCTGTCACCCCCGATCTGTAAATTAATGACTTGTGAAAGCGTGCGGGCTCATTTAGATCAGTATAATTGACAACATCCTACAGATGCATTGGGTGACATACTGCCTCAGTACACCAGCAATGCAAAATTCAGCTTGTCAATGACTAGTGTCCCCAGATGAGACCAAAACTGAAAAGATTGCATCTGCTGAAATAGTACCATAAATAGATAGTTGTTATTGCCTCATAACAGTGGAAATAAAATTAAGCAAACTTTGCTGGTTGTAACACAACATTGGTGATAACGGACACTTTCCCATCCCCCATCAATAATTCATGCTCCTGTTGCTTGAGGTTTGATGGCTTAACAAATTGAATCCTCAGACATATTTATGCATTTGTGGTATCAAAATATGCTGTTTCTTTGTTGGAGGATGTCTGCTGCTTTGAGGATAATGACACAGTTTTGCAGCTGGTGAACAATTGTATCTTTCATCTCCAGACATTTGACTGGCAGTTTTATTCAGCATTGATCTGCTGTTGAAGCCCTGCCTTTGAAGACATTTCAAGTTCCTTCTCAGAGAAAAGTGATGTATATCTGTAGTCCCCCTCAGGCCAAGCAATATGGTGTCTGGCACGTGAGGTTACATTGCAAGTAGGTACATGTAGATGCCCAACATTTTGCAGAGCGGTATTTGTTGTATGGTTGCTGAAGCCGATCCTTTAAATATTGATTTGTATTTCTCTTTCTTTGTATTTGTCACACGGCTCACACCACCATCTTCAAAATACAGTGTGCTTCAGCTGCTAGGCTTCACTGCAAATGTCACTGCGTGGGAAATCCATTTCATTCGCAGGTGTATGTCTGTATTTTCCTCTGGCGTGGCTTGATTGTCGTCAGGACACCGAAGGCCGATTGTGCCCACGCTGTAACATAAAGGATCGTATCAGCACTTTGCACCTTGGCCGCTTTCCTCAGTCAAGAGCTGCAGGCGGTGCAGAAACTGCATTACCTCAGACCTCAGGTTCGAAACAGCCCTGGCCTGGCTCTGGGGTTCTGACAGGCTCACCTTGAATCATCTTCAGAGACCCAGGTGCTGTCCCTGTGATGGGATGCCAGCCTGTGAATAATGCATGCCAAGCCATTTACCTGCCAGAGCCAGCACCCCTGACACCTTTTAGCAGGCACTTCAGACTGCTGTTAATGCTGTCATTTTCCAGCTCTTTTGGTTCTTCATGAAAACTATGAGTCATAATTATATTTTATATCATGATGTAGCAATTGCATGCTTTGTTAATCCATATGGATGTAGCCTTTGACAATGATAATGATAACATAATGTGAAAATTCCTATTCTTAATATACTTATGTCAACTTAAAAAATGAATAAAGATTTTGTTAAAAATATGTTTTTGCATCCCTTCTCTGCCTTGTATAATGTCCTTTTCTTCTCATCAAGAATTTAAAAGGAAACAAACAACTTCCCAGCTTTTCCTTAGGAAAAAAACCTACAAATAATGAAATGTGGTGTTGCAGTTCACCCTGTGATTTCCTCTGTCTCTCATCCCCTTTGGAAGAAGCAGACAGCAGGGTTACCAGTTGGAATGTCAGTTTTGTGTAATAAGATCAATACGGCAGCCTGGGAGCCTAATGGCTTTGCCATCACGACTGTAATTATCATGGCTAAATGCACTTGCAGGGCCACTCATATCCAGAGCGCAGACAGGACTGTGGGTTATACAGTGCGACGGGTCCTGTTCACTTCATACATCAGTCTCCCAGGTGCGGACACTGCGGCTCTTATGTGCTTGGTGTTGTAATTACTGTCGTACATGGTTCCTGCTCGTGATTGGTGAAGAATACATGGGTTCTTCCTGCTGGGCTTAGTAATAGCCTTGGCTCTCCCTTGTCTTTTCAGCTTGCTGACAGACGTGGACAGTGCTGGGGCATTGTGGTGCTTTGATGAGAGATACCTTCACAGACACGTCAGCCATGGAGAGGAAGGGGAATTGTTTGCCCTACAAAGGAGCACTGCTTGTGGTGTTCCTGGGTCACATGATCACAGCGTTGGAAGTGCCTCTTGACCGTAAGTTCAACTCATCCTGAAAGCACCTTGAACCTGCAGGGGATTTATGCTGCTGCTCTTCTCCATCCAGACTCATACTGGGTACAGACATGGGAGCATAGATCCAGTGCTAATTATCCACATCACGTTTTATTCTGTTTGATCCACATGCAGGCTGTATTTAATGAATGACTTTTTCTCTGGTGAAGATGTGATTTATGTAGTGAGATTGCAGCTGGCCTGTGTGTGAGGGTCCCTGTGTTGACTGGCTGATAAATATCCAGCACTTCAGCTGTGCGAACTGGGGAAACAGCAACCAGAAAAACAGCCTTGAGTTTGACTGCATAATGAATTCAAATGTGAAACTGGGTTGGTAGTAGCAGCCTTTACAGTGTGACTTTAGCATTTCCATGTAGTTTCGGGAAGAGGTCATCGAGTGCTTTCTGTCTGATGATTGGTTGATCTACTGCCAGACTACAGCTCAAAGTCCCAGCTTAGTGTGCCTGTGTCCATAGATTTCCCCTGGGCTTTCTGTAAGAAACGATGCTCCAAAAATGATTTCATTCCAGTACAAAAATGCTGGTGTCAATGTTGTGTTAATCAGAGTGACTCATAACCTGATTTTCCATTTCTATAAGCCTCTAAAAGCCAGCAACAGTTGCCCCATTAGCCCCACCCAGGGGAGTGGAGCATCCTGACTTGTCATCATTGCTTCATATCCAGAAGGACAGTGGGTCTGTGCTGGGAGACGCGCTGTTAAAGTAATTAGAATGGACATGCAGCCGAGCACAGTGATGCTCTGGCGTGCAACAAGGTCAGAGTCTGTGCTGAGGCGACAGAAATCCCGCTGCTGGCTGCTTCCCCCAGACCGTTCCGGGTGGCTCTGACCGCTTTATTGACTCTAAAGAGCTGGGCTTTTGCAGTGAAGCCCTCAAACGGCGATGCTTTTTTTTTCCCCCAAATGGATCTCCCTGCGGACACAAACCCGCACGTCTCTCTGTCAGACCTGATCCATAGCTGCACATTCCTAACACACTAAAACTCACAATCCCATCCCACTGGTGCACTAAAGACTTTTCTATGTTTAGCACACAGTAAAACAGTGGAGACTACTGATCTTGCAGTAGGGGAGGGTATAAACTTGCCTTTCAACAGTTAAATTATCCTGAATGTGATTATACTGCTCTGCAGTGTATTCCCTTTATATGTGAATGCATCTGTACGGTAGCATTTTACTATCACAAACCTGTGTAAGGTACATTGATGTCTGATAGTGAATGAAAGCATGTATGTAATTGATCGACTTCCTCTAATTCATAGTCAGCTAGTCTGATAAATGGCCTTCTGCTTTGTTTTTGAACTTGATTCTGTGTTACTATGGATAGACACACTGCTCACTCTGTATCCTCTGGAACAGAAGTGCAGCTTACATTCTGTAACATTCTAAATTGCTGGCCATGTGCTTTAGCTATCCTAGCTTTTAGCTGTATAGAGGGAGAGCCCTGTCAGAAAAGACCTGTCCATTCCTACCGAAGATATGAAGTTTGTAGCCCCCGTCTGAGCTATCTGATTACAGTACGAGGAACAGTGGACATTAAAAATAGTGATCATGAGTGATCAAGTCATGAGTGCGGGCGAGAATAGAAAACGTGCTGCATTTTAACATGGTGACATTAAGGGAAACAGTACAACGTGCACATTCTCTCCTTCTTACTAACGTCTGACTCTCTTCACCCTGGCGGCTGGGTATGTGCTGGTTCATGGGGAAAAAGCTAAAGTTCTGGAAGGATGTAAGTTTAGTCTCGCCCGCCGTGGTCATGCTGTGTCCTGAAAAGCTTGTGCAATTTTTTTCCTGCGCTTTTGATCAGTGCTGGTGTTTAATTTCACGTGTGGGTTGCAGTGATATTAGATTTGCATGTGTCCAGGGGACTCTGTGTGTTGATATCTTTGTTTAGTTTTTAGTTTTTTGTTGTTTTTTTTTGCAGAAGAAATGTCGCCAAAGCTTTATGCTTTTTTGTTTTTTGAGCTTCAGTATTATTGTAGCTCATTGTAATTGACACATTTGGAGGATATGAAATTACATAAGCAAAATAATTCACAAGAAGAATCAGCTGTTAATGCATGATGTTTTCTCTAATTAAGCTCTCCTTGTCCTTTTGTATTCCGCTTGCTGTTTAATTGTGTTAATTGTCTTGCTGAGTTTGATCTAGAAAAGTGTGAATGCATGTTTTGGTTTGCCTTAGTGTAGCTTTGAGCAAATGTAGACTTTTTGTGTGCGGGTGAAATCTGTTTGGAGCTGTGTAAAAGTGTCTCTGTCTAATGCCACTTTCTCGAACCCAGTGCCACAGCCGCCAACCATAACTCAGCAGTCCCTGAAAGACTACATTATCGACCCGAGGGAGAACATCGTTATCCACTGCGAGGCCAAAGGGAAGCCTCATCCCAGGTGGGAGCCCATCTGAGCGCCCTCACTCCGCACCTCCACCGTCCTCACACTGACCTGGGGTCAGCCGGGAAGACCGGGAAGTGTAACTGAAGACTTAACCACGAGCCTGGTTTTATCACATTATAAGGCATCGGTTAGCTTTCACAGTGCATTCTGAAGGCTGACGTACTGTAGTGCGTGTTATCTGAATTTCTTATGAAACCTGAATAACACCACTGGAGCTGGAGTTTGCTTCTAAATGGATATAAAAGGAGTGGTTTCATGCCTATGTATATTTCATGAAGACATAATGAAGTGGCAAATAATAGACAGCAGTGTGGGATGTTAGGAGAACACTGGAGGTTTCAGGTTCAAATCCAGTTTTGGTCTATGCCGTTGTATCAATAGAAAATTCAGCTATTGCAGATTCACTGCTGTTGGTGGAATGCTGATTTCATAACAACTTCCTTGGCATGTGCAGCTTCTCATGGACCAGAAACGGGACACATTTCGACATAGACAAGGACTCCAAAGTGATCATGAAGCCCAACTCTGGCACCCTGGTCATTGACATCAGTGGGGAGAAAGCCGAGGTGTATGAGGGGGTCTACCAGTGCACAGCCCGCAACGAGCATGGGACCGCCGTCTCCAACAACATCGTCATCCGCCAGTCCAGTAAGAGCTTGTCCCAGTGCGCCCCCTCTGGCCACACCTGCACACTGCACCTCCTACACTCTAACTTTGTGTCATCTTCAGTGGGACTGTCACTGGCTTGGTCATTCTTTTTCATCTTTGCCCATCTGTGCCATATGGATCATTTGATTTAACCATTCTTCTTCTCTCTCCTTTCTTTAAAAATAAGATCATTTTTCAATCATCAAATCCCTCCTCCTGGAAGGTAAAAGTAACAGGAAAGACAGCATGGTACTTGTGCCTGAATATTTCCAGTGTTTTACCCATATGCTGGCATTCCTTTGTTTGACCTCTGTAGGCAGCTGTAAATGTAGTTTCAAGTATACTGTAGTAATCCTAATTTTCCACTTTGTGTCCTGCCCATATCCTGCCTTCCCTTCCTCTGCAAAACTCTTGTAGGAGTAGCTGTTTATTGGTTGTTGAGCCCCTGGATTCTCATTTGTTCATTTTTTAGCCCCTGTAGTTTTGTTGACAGAAAGGTGAGTGGTTGCTGGGATGAAGCTGAAGTGCTTGAGCACAGTGTACCTCACAGCCTCACGAGTTCTGTCCCTCTCACAGGGTCCCCCTTGTGGTCAAAGGAGAGAATTGAGCCCATTCTGGTGCAGGAGGGAATGCCGCTGGTTCTGCTTTGCAGGCCACCTGCTGGGCTGCCCCCTCCCATCATATTCTGGATGGATAACAGTGAGTCTCTGCCAACGTTAGAGTTGAGGCACATTTACAAGAGGCGTTACTGCAGAGGTAGCTCTCTGCTGTTGATATGGTCTTTGTGTAAGTCAGAACATGATGAAAAATCTTGTGAAATTTGGAATATGGCTGAGCGAATACAATTAACTCTGATTAATTGTGCCAGTGCCAGTGTCTGCTACACTTGGGAGTCTGATAATGAAAGATACTACATGAATATTTTTAATATTCATTTTCAGAATATGTAGATTAGAGAATTGGAGTTGCTCCAGCTCCTTTTTGTGGTGGGTCATGGATCATATCTGTTTTCTCTTCCTCCAGACTTTCAGAGACTACCCCAGAGCAGCCGCGTCTCCCAGGCCTTAAACGGAGACCTGTATTTCTCCAATGTGCTTCCCGAAGACACACGCAACGACTACATCTGCTACGCACGCTTCCCCCACACCCAGACCATACAGCAGAAGCAGCCCATCTCTGTCAGGGTCTTAAGCAGTAAGTGCGGTTCACACTGATTCCCGTCTGATCGCAAGAGAGAGAGAGGAGGCTGTGATGTGCGTTTGTGATCCTGACCGCTGCTGCGTCAACAGCGTTTGTGAAGAAAGGACGCATTGTTAATGATGGGTGTCGACAAACCCCCTGAATGAGTAATACTACTCTGTGTACTTTCTGAAAGCACTTAGCTTTCTCTCTGTGTGTTCTCATTTCTGAGAAGAGACCCACTCGTGGTTCGGTATGAATCCATGAAGCATCACTGCTTCCTCTGCTGACCTCACAATGATGTATTTTCATTGGCCGTTTAAAAGCTCATCTGTTGTTTTATTTTTATGCACAAATTTTGCTTTAGTTACTGTTTTTCTCCACCATTGTTTTTTTCCATGATGTTGCATGTTTATGATTTTCTGTTGTGTTGCAGTGGATTCAATCAATGAGACAATGGCAGCTTTATTGAATGACACTGATTTTTTCAGTGGTGAGTGCTGGCACCCCCTAGTGGATACCCCCAATTTAACAATGCTAGAATTCGACATCTAACATTAACCCCAAACCCTGCCTCATCTTTGACCATCATTAAACAAAGCAAATAACATTTTGTAATGGACTTTGCTATAACTTCTTTTTCAGTTCCATTTTATAGCTAAGCCCTAAACATTAACATTTCATACTGTTACTCACTGTTTTACCTGAAATACAAATGCCTGAATGAAGAAAGAACATTTTAACATTTTAAAAATTGCTCTGCTTTGTCCAGAAATGTTCAGTTCAATATTGTTGACTGAACTGCACACATTATTGTAAATCAGAGCAAATTATGCCAACAAAATCAGCTTGTAAATCGACCCTTCTTTACTGCAAAGAGGATCTTCTATAAAAGTATCTCTGTAATGTAAGGAGCAGGGTTCATAACCAAAGGGTTGTTGGTTCAGATCCCCCCTAGAGCAGATCTGCTGTACTCTTGGGTAATGTATTTAACGCATAATTGCCTCAGTAAATATCCAGCTGCATAAGTGGACAAAATTGTAACTTAAGTAAATCACTCTGGATCAAAAAAGAGTAAATCACTCTGGATAAGACCATCTGCTAAATGTAAATCATATCACATTAATGACCCCCCCCCTTTCAATTCCGGAAACTGAAAAGAAAAACAGAAAGATTTATATAACTGTAATCTTGCCACCAACTCCACTCACCCTCCGTTCATGTCATCCCTCCATCAAAGCATCCATTTTCTTTCTGTTTCTCGTTTTTCACCCATTCACTCGTATTTTTTTTCTGACAGGATTCGATGGGTAAGGTACTATATGTGGTAATAGTGCATTGACACTTTCGGTCTGTCACTAGTAACAGCAGTGTGTGATGACTGGGTAATTGTGAATTGTCATGTGACACACCAGAGCTGTAGTCTCATGGCATTACCCACAAGCCTGCAGATGTAGGCCCTGGAAAGACAAGCTTGCTGATGACTGTCGTCCAGTACAAGAAATTACGTCACCAGGTCTGTGCAGCAGAGTCAGATGCAGGAAGAGTGTTGAGAGAAGGAGAAACGTGATCATGGCTGCCACTGTCAGCTCTAAGATAAAAAGCAGGATTAGGTGTGCTTCACTGAAACGGGATGACTCCACTATGCAATGTGCTGTAACTCTAATAGCGGTGGAGTCAGCATGTATCTGAAAGATAGAATTTGGGACCTGCTGCAATTATTTTTTTTTTAGGAATTTTAATAAGGATTTTTTAATGTTTGCTATGTAAAGAAAGTTGCTTGAGGACGTTTACAATTGTGTGACATTTAGCCATTTAGCCCATTCCAGCCAGTCATTTTACCACTATTTGTAATATTAATGATGGACTTTATATACATGATTAACCTCAGGTTCTGTCTGTACATTCTCTTTTGGCTGAAACGCATAACTATTTGACTCTTTTGCATGGCATGATCATTACGGTTATTGTACTCAAGTTATGCTTATGAAATGTGTCATGTCTGGGCTCTGGGGTGGAGCTGTTGAGCAGTATGTCCCACAGTCCTGGAGCTGTGTGATAGGCCTGTCAGGAGAGAGCCGTTCTCATCCAGCCCGTGTCTCACCTCAGACACCCCCGCGACGGAGCGGCGCCCGACCATCCTGGTCCCGTCCGTACCCAGCAGCACCAAGATGGTCCTGAGGGGAGAGGTTCTGGAGCTGGAGTGCATCGCAGAAGGCCTGTGAGTCCCCCTGAGACCCTAAATGTGCTGTGTGCCCCCCAGACTCATAAAGGGGTGCCACCCCTGCCAACTACCTGCCAGCACTAACATCGGTAATGTCTATTTTGTGGTATGAAGGCCGACACCCGAGGTCTTCTGGAGCAAAGAGAGCGGGGACCTACCTAGCGGACGGACCACCTTCCGGTCCTTCCAGAAGACCCTGCGGATCACGGGCGTGACGGAGGCGGATGCCGGGGACTACCGCTGCACGGCCAGGAACCACCTGGGCTCCGTGCACCACATCGTCACCGTCACCGTGAAAGGTGCGGCAATGCCATCGTCATGGAGACCAGTCTCTGCATCACTTCTACGTGTCAGTTTGCCCGTTCGTAAAAGCGGTCCACCCTGGCAGGTTAGATCCCGCTGACTGCCTATCTCTGCCCCGCACAGCTGCCCCGTACTGGATAAGCGCACCCAGGAACCTGATTCTGGCCCCCAAAGAGAACGGGGTCCTTATCTGCAGGGCCAGCGGAAACCCCAAGCCGGTCATCACATGGTACATGAATGGCATTCCCATTGAGAGTAAGTCCCTCCCCCCACCACAATGCCCTGGGATTACCCACAATGCACCTGACTTCTAACCAACTCATTTAAGTGTACAGTAAATATCTGAGTGTGAGAGAAGTTTTTAAGAAATGAAAATATATATAGGCTGTGATCCCTTGATAGATGCACCCAAAGACCCGAGCAGGAAGGTGGAGGACGACTCCATCATCTTCTCCGACATTCAGACCGGATCCAGCGCGGTTTACCAGTGTAACGCCTCCAACGAGTATGGCTACCTACTGGCCAATGCCTTTGTCAATGTTCTTGGTAAGTTCTACTCAGTGTTAAACTACTGTCACCTGCATGGCATGAGAAGGCTGTTTTTTGTATGCTCACCTCTACACCTTGGACCTTATTGTTTGAATTAACAAGTTGCTTGCCAGCTTGAGCTAATTTTGAGTCTAGTCAAAATAATAATAACATTAGTAGTCATTATTATTATTATTATTATTAAGGTGATGTTGCATTCCATGATTTCTTAACTCGCTGCTTGCCCTTAAGGTGGTGGTGACTTACATGGCTTACATTGGACATATTGTTAATCTGCACAGTTTAATAATTACGAAAACAATATGAGGTTTGTTAAATATCAGTCTGTCTCCCTGGCACACTATGACACAGAATTACTAAAGTGTTTGTTCCATTGAGCAGCATTCATAGACTTAGCCATGCTGAGGTTACATTGCTTGAGCCAGCCTTTAACAGTGGACCTCTAATTATTGTGGTTAGTGCACCCAATGGATCACAACCCTGGTGTTTCTCTTCCCTTGCAGCCGAACCTCCTAGACTTCTGACTCCGCCCAACAAAGTGTACCAGGTGATCAGGAACAGCCCTGCCCTGCTGGACTGTGCAGCTTTTGGGTCGCCGACTCCAAACATCACATGGTAAAGGCATGAACCTGAACCGGGCCAGTGTAGATCTCTGCACACCACGCGCATCATTGCAAGACTGCACCAGAAAACTGTCCAAATGGTTGTACCATTACTTCCAGCCTTGATTGTGGTATCTGTGTCTCTGCTGAAGGTTCAAGGACAGCCAGACCAGTATTTTGGATGGGGACCCCTATGTTCTCCATGAGAACGGGACCCTGGAGATCCACGTGGCTCAGAGCATGAACAGCGGCAAATACACCTGTGTGGCCATGAACTCCCTGGGCAAAAAGGAGAACCACGTCTACCTGGAGGTCAAAGGTCAGGCACATTCCACTGCCTCTGTCTCATAGCTGATGTGGCAGAGGTCAGGGGGTAACCAGTGTTAGGCTCTAGGCACTAGCTTTTTAGGCTGATTTGTAGGGATTTTAGCCTGGAAATTGCTGCTGTTTATTCCCTCAGCTTGTTTCCTCACAGTATGACCCTGCCTTCTTGAAACAGAACAGAAGTTAGGATGTCATTACACAGCATGGCCATTTGCATGTTACTTAAGCTATCATAAGCTGTGTTTTAATAACCCTCTAGAATTCTGTCCTTAAATTTGCTTCAGAAGCTTCATGAGCACACAGATGTGAGCTACCTTTTTCCAGACTTGTGTCCCATGTGCTTTTGATTCCTCTCCTTCCAGAGCCGACCAGGATCCTGAAGCAGCCTGAATACCAGGTGGTGCAGAGGAACGGGATGGCCATGTTCGAGTGCAAGGTGAAACATGACCCCACCCTGGTGCCCACCATGACCTGGCTGAAGGACAGTGGGGAGTTACCTGATGATGAGAGGTAGGGCTCTCTGGGGTCTCATATCTCAATGTGGAGACGCTAGCAAGCACCGGCTTATTCGTTGCCAGAGCTATGTTCCTGTTGTAGAGTCACGTAACAATTGTCGTGTGCATTTTACTTTATTTTACTTACACTTTACTTTTATTCAAATAAAGACATTATTTAATTCATTAGATTTTCTGACACTATTATCAAGTGCAACAGAAAAAATCCAAATGCCATCCATAACATACAGCTCACGCTACATTTATGCCCTGTCTGAATACTGTACTTTATACAGCCACACCTCAGCTAATGATTTCTGGGACATCAACCTGAGACTCTGGTTATGCTCAGTCCTGAAGGATGTTGCCTTGAAAATGTAGATTTTCTCTGTATCATATTTGACTGCTAATGGCAGGGTGTTCACAGGTGTTGTGATGCTGTGCTCCTGTTCGCAGGTTTGTGGTGGACTCCGAGAGTCTAACCATCAAGGATGTGACCGAGAGGGACGAGGGGACCTACACCTGCGTCATGAACACCACGCTGGACCAGGACTCGGCCAGCGCCGTGCTAACGGTCATCGGTATGCTCTCTCCTGCATTCTCTCCCTCTGCAATGTCTCAAACCTCCCAGCGACTGCAGTAATATCGGCCTTAAACGCCAGTTCACTTTCCCTAGTGTCAGTTCATACTCTAAAGGGAACCCCAAATGAATGTCTTCATGTCTTGTGTGTTCAGCCAAGCTTTTCTGCTCCTGTGATGTGTTAACCTTGTATCTGTTATCTTTTACTTTTAATAAGTAATACAGTTAAATCAGTCTAATTCATTTACTTGTGAAACAGCTGAATGGTGGTTCAACTAAATCATTTTATAATGATCAGAGATCAAAATGTCAAAGGTCAAAAAGGAGCTCGTCGTACAGCTTAATTAACTTGATAGTTTAGTCTGATGGTGTTGTGAATGAATGGGCTAAATATTATCTGATTATACAAGCCATAACATACTGTACTACCTTCAAATTATAGCAGGGAAGTGCTTTTCTGTTACTAACCACTAACTCCTACTTTACTCCTGCCCTCCTCCTGTCAGAGCCTACCCCAACTCCAGCTATCGTCTACGGTAAACCTCTAGATCACAGCCAGTCTTCATAACTCCCATCACCCCCCATTCCCCTGGGCTTATATATGAATTTATGTCCTCTTTCCTCTTCATGCATGTTACACTGCTGCCATGTTTGCCCCCCACAACGCTCTGTGTTTGTGATGTCATCAGCACAGTAAGGGAAAGACGATGGCCTTCAGGACAGCTCACTCCCTGTCTGTGCTTGGAGTGTCCGTGGCTTGTTTATTTCCTCCTAATTCAGCTTTGATTTCTCTCGCTTCCTCTGCGCTGCTTCCGTGTGTGTAGCTGGCAGAGATGACTCTGTGTGGATTTAACCCTGTACATTCTGCCTCACGTGCTGATCCGGGCATCATCATTTATTTATATGGTGCCCACTTTAACTGGTAGAGTGTGATAAGAGCTTGCCTCATCCAAAAGGCCTATTACTGAGGCAGTTTTGAAATGTTGAAGGTGTTAAAAATTGCACTTTGTACAATAGCTGAGGATTGTGACAAGTCAGAAAAATTTGGACACAATTTGAGACTGTAGTTAATATACAATAGGCTATTGTTCATAATACTGATCAACTGATAATTTCTAATGTGTAATATGAACATAATAATGCCAGGAAGAGTGAAGACTGTTGTAACACTGTTACTTGCTAAAATAGATAGATGGATGGAGTATAGTCGTCTTGAGCTGGCTTTCATTTGTCCAGCATGTCTGTCATTGCAGAGGCACATGTGTCTTTCTGGAATGTGAAACATCATCATCCAACTCATTAGCAAAACATGCATGTTGCGGTTTCATCATTGCTTTGAAAACATGATCATTGCCCTGGCTGATCTGAATTCTTTGTGTTAAAAGTGTGTTACATTAGATTTTTCTGTTTCCACATGTGATGTGTACAGCAATCATCACTTCATCATGTTGTTCTGGGCCACTCCCTTGAATACATTCAGAACATTCAAAATCTGTATTTTTACATCAGCTTTATATTAATGACAATAAGGCATGTCTCATGTATGAATGTCTGATGGAGGCTGGAGACATGCATCAGTAAATCCGCTCTTGAGTTACCTTTGCATTACCTTTACCTAATGCAAACCATGCCCCTGCACTAGAGCAACACTCCTGCTCATGACATGATGTGAAAGTGACCTTCCTTCGGCCTGTGCTGCCGCGGGGGAACACAGAGTGCTGAAACCAGACTCTTTTCCAGAGCAACCTGACCCCCCGACCGACCTGGAGCTGACGGAGGAGCAGGCGCGGAGCATCCAGCTCACCTGGATACCTGGGGATGAGCACAACAGCCCTATTGAGAGTATGTATTCACCAGCAGAAATACATCAGGAGAGTGTGTCTTAACAAGTGCCCTATATCCAGAGTATGTGTCTTAAGAAGTGCCCTACATCCATGTGCCTACCTGCAGCCCTATTTTAATAGTGCAGGAGACTAATATCCAGGATGTGTGCCTAATAGCAGCCCTATATCCAAAGCATGTGCCTAATTGCAGACCTATTTTAACAGCATGTGCATATGAGTATGTGTCCTAAACATGTCCAGCACATTCATTCATGTTGACAGTGAATTCAGTAGCCTACAGGTCATCTGCAAAGGTCTAAAGAGCAGTGTAAATGTATTAAATCCGGCCCATAGTACCTCTGCATCATGATGTATCTCATTTACTCTCTGCATCAGAATGTAGCTCATCGCACTTCTGCTCACAGCTTTCTCTCCCGGGTGTTTCTGTCCAGAGTTTCTCATTCAGTATGAAGATGCACTCCATCAGCCCAGTGTCTGGCACAATCTGACCGAGGTCCCGGGAACCAAGACCTACGCCCATCTCAAGCTCTCCCCCTATGTCCACTACTCCTTCAGGGTGCGGGCAGTCAACAGCGTGGGCTACAGCCAGCCCAGCTACCCATCACGGCAGTACAAAACGGACCCGGCAGGTACAACTGTTCAAACGTCTCGAAACGTGCCAGGCGTGTTAATGAGCACAACCCCAGCTGAACTGGGATCAGCTGTCTCAGACCATACTGATGGTGCTCTACCTTTCAGCTCCTGATGAAAACCCTTCAAAGGTGGAAGGCTTTGGAACGGAGCACAACAACCTGGTGATATCGTGGATGGTAAGAGCAGCAGTGTCACACACGGTGTAGTGAGTGACCTTGAATGGAGCCGTTCCCTTTGAATGGCTGTAGTGTGATCACGGAAGCCTGTGCAGTTTGCTGTTTCGCTCTGTGAAACTGCGTGAAATATGGTCACACCTCTTCTCTCACCCCAGCCTCTGACGGGCCTGCAGTCCAATGGACCGGGCCTGCAGTACAAGGTTATCTGGAGGCAGCAGGACGTGGATAAGGACTGGACGTCGGTGACGGTGGCCAACGTTTCCAAGTTTGTGGTGTCAGGCACGCCCACCTTCGTCCCATACGAGGTGAAGGTGCAGGCAGTGAACGACTACGGCAGTGCGCCTGAGCCGGAGGCCGTGATTGGCTACTCTGGAGAGGATCGTGAGTCTTAATTTCACCATGCGGGAGAGACCAGTCTGTGTCTCTTTGTAAAATACTCCAGAATCACTCAGACCAGTGTGTGTCTCACTGTGAAGTACTCAGGAATCACTCAGACCACTGTGTGTCTCACTGTGAAGTACTCAGGAATCACTCAGACCACTGTGTATCTCACTGTGAAGTACTCAGGAATCACTCAGACCACTGTGTATCTCACTGTGAAGTACTCAGGAATCACTCAGACCACTGTGTGTCTCACTGTGAAGTACTCAGGAATCACTCAGACCACTGTGTATCTCACTGTGAAGTACTCAGGAATCACTCAGACCACTGTGTATCTCACTGTGAAGTACTCAGGAATCACTCAGACCACTGTGTGTCTCACTGTAAAATACTCTTGAATCACTTAGGATTGTGTTTTTCACAGCACACTCTTTTGTCATAGATGACAGGGGTTCTCATCAGAAAATATCAGAAAACACTGCTGACTGCACCACTAAAGGAGATCTTTTACCGGCATGGTACCCGGTTTAGGATTTATTGTCTTACCGATGCTATGAACCTTTTTTGGGTTTTGCTTCTTTAGTTTGACATTGTTTGACATTTGACATTGTTCCTCTTTGCCCTGCTGATCTCTCCTCTTTAAACCCTTTGCTCCACAGTGCCCATGGTGGCCCCAGACAGTGTTCAGGTGCTGGTGCAGAACAGCACGCTGGCGGAGGTGCACTGGGAACCTGTTCCCCCTGCCACGGTCCGCGGCCGACTGAAGGGGTACAAGGTACGAGGGCGGGGCAGCGAGAGGACATAAGCTCGCTTCTGATTGGATAGCCGAGGTTGGCGGGCATGTGCGCAGGTGTCCAACACTCATGAGGTCTTTCTCTGGCAGGTGTACTACTGGAAGGAGAAGAGTCTGAACAAGCAGAACCACCACGAGGAGCAGCAGGTCCTCACCTTCAGCGGGAACAAGACCCACGGCATGCTGCCGGGCCTCCACCCCTACAGCCTCTACACTGCCAACGTCCGCGTCTTCAATGGCAAAGGGGAGGGTCCCCCCAGCTCCAACCAGCAGTTTGAGACTCCGGAAGGAGGTAGGTCCAGCGTCTGAGCTATCATACCTGCCCAAAAACATGCTTTTTAAATGACACATATTATGACAGAGCTGTGCTGAAGACAAAATTATCTAAGTTGAACATTTCATGAATATTTCATTACATTACATTCGTTTAGCAGACGTTCTTATCCACTTCCACCGCAAAAGAACGGGAGTGTATCCGTTAAAGTTGAATGAGCATCAGGGTCAGACCAGACTAACAACACTCCCAGGCCAGTGATGCTATTCAAGCGCTACCACAAGTTAACTAGCACAACCTGGCTAGAAAAGAGAAGCCAAGTATGCTACTATACATCAGTCGCGAGATTCCAGAATCCAAAACACATTGCGATACTACACGTAAAATACACAGCAAGTACTACAAGTAGCAGGTGTTAGGGGGTAGGGATTGAGGTGGAACCGAGACACAGTCCGAAGAGGTAGGTCTTCAGTCTGTGTCAGAAGATGGAACATTTATATAAAAGTGAGAATGTCCCATAATTATCTGTTCAGAAGGGCAGTGCTAGTTTCATGGCATGCCGCTGAAATGGGAGCAAGGATTTGGCTCAGTGTTGGCGTGCTAGATCCTCATGGTCCTCTTTGTGTGTCCAGTTCCAGGGCCCCCTGCTTTCCTAAAGATTACCAACCCCAATCTGGACTCTCTCACCCTGGAGTGGGGCCCCCCCTTAGACCGCAACGGACGCTTGACCGGCTACACCCTCAAATACCAGCCAAGTAAGATCTCACTGTGATGTGCTACACTGTCTGTGGTTCAGTGATAGTCCTTCCTAATGGATGCCATTATTAATGAAATGGCTTCGTGGATTTAGTAGAAGGCATTATGTACAAAGCTGTCATACTGAGATCATAGTGTCCAAATAGCATCACAGTAATATTGAATAATTATGGCCAGAAATAGCCATGATTACACATTTGCAACCTGTGCAAATATTTAAAGAAGCTAAGTTGAAATGTCATTAAGATCTCTTCTTCAGTGTAATGTTATTGTCTGAGTTGTTTCCTTCTCCTCACATCGACCTCATTATCATAAAAGCAGTAACTTAGGAAAAGAACCAAAGGAACTTGTATGCATTTGTCTTCCCCATTTTGCTGGCCTTTGCAGTTATGCAGAGAATAGATTTACACTGCAGATTTTACTTTATGGATAAGGTCTGAAGCAGCAGGTAACCTGACCCCATGCCCCTCCCCCCTCTCTCCAGTAAACAACACCAATGAGCTGGGGCCTATCGAGGTGGTAGCTCTTCCAGCCAATGAGACCAACTTTACACTGCTCAACCTTAAGTACAGCACGCGCTACAAGTTCTACTTCAATGCTAACACTATCAAGGGCTCGGGACCCATTATAACAGAGGAGGCGGTCACAATTATGGACGAGGGTAAGTTTCGACCCTTAAATCTGCACACGCTCAACTTTACACTTACTGTCACTTTGCCCTTAAAGTCTCTACTATAACAGTCATTTTGATGACTCTATCAGACCGACACTAACAGCCATTGTTTCTTGTTTAGAGTTTGTTCAACGCTGGATGTAGTTTTGAATGTCCCTCTTTTGGTCTGGTGGTTTGTTTTATCATGAACTTCAGAATGCTAAACCTACTCCAACACAGTAGCCCCTCTCTGAAGCTTATACAGTGTTACCAGTCATGGTAAAGATGTGCTTGTAGTCAAATTTTTTCCTCAAAAATGCACAATTTGTAGACTAAATGTGATGCATATATTTACCATAGAATCAATGTCCAACATTATGAATAATCTACTATGAAGGATAATGGGCAAGTTTATCAAGATGAAATCAAATAGAGGGACAGCAACATATTTTGACTATTATTTGTTTGTGATCCACTATTGTCAAAAATAAAAAAATACATACACACCATGTTGTCTTAAATTGCTGATCAAGGACTTTTGTATCAGCTAAAAATATTGACTCCTAGGAGTTTTCATTGTAAGGCATAAATTTTATTTTTTATAAGTTCACAGCAAAAACATGCAGCATTTACATATCATACACACACACACGCACATATGAATGACAATGTTGACATGTTCAGTTGTTTTTAGAGATACTTATACCAATAAGAACATATTGGAACATACTTCTGTCAGCCTATGGTTAAGAATGTCTTTCTTAAACATTTACGTGGTGGTTATGTTTGTGTGAAATTCCTTTTGTGTTAAATCGTGGCGCCTTGTGTCTAATTCAAAAGGTAGTCATGAATGGCTAAATCATTATGAGCTTGTTCATGTCAGTTATTAATGTTAGATTTGTAGTATTTTATGGTTTTGAAATGCATGAAAGTGGAGGGGTTTAATCTGAAAACACATACAGCACAGTGTTGATCACTCCTGCAGTTTCATTTTGGACTCTCGTAAGAGCTCATAT
This sequence comes from Megalops cyprinoides, assembly GCF_013368585.1. Lineage (NCBI taxonomy): Eukaryota > Metazoa > Chordata > Actinopteri > Elopiformes > Megalopidae > Megalops > Megalops cyprinoides. The sequence continues at coordinate 2,662,604 of NC_050607.1, read as the reverse complement.
GACATGTACAATTTTACTGTACATTTAACCCTCTATGGGACTTCCTCATTTATAAGTAATGCTAAGGAAAACTGCTAAAAAAATAACACAAACTCTTAACTAATGACAGTATCCCAAAAATGTGTCACATGACATCCCCTCTAACCAATAAAATCTAAGGAAGTGAAGGAGACAAGAGCACATATTGAGTCACATCCATGAGTAGCACAATGGTCAGTCCATTTTAAACAATATCCACTGCCTTGGCACAGTCAGAACCAGCAGGTTAAAGGGATGTTCCTTGAAATCATACATGGAAAAATGGGAAGGGGCTCATTTGATGAGAAGGATGCTACAAGTGAAGGTGGGCAGATAATTGCCAGCAAATGGCAAGACAACCGCAGTGTCACACTTCTCAGCACTTTCACTGGCGCTTACCCAGTTTAAAGATGGGACAAAAAGAAGAATGAAACGATCAATGTGACATGCCCCGCTTCTGTCTCAACCTGCAATAAGTGTATGGGTCTGCTGATCTGATGGAGTCACTAATTGCACTCTGTCATACAAAGATCAGGTCACGCAAGTGGTACATTCCCATCTTTTTCCATGTTATGGACATGGTTTGTGTAAATGCATGGCTTCTGTACCGCAGAGGTAGTGGGACATGTGGTAAATCACACAAAGGGGCATTCAGCCTCAGAGAGTTCAAGGCAGCCATTGCAGATGTTCTCTGCTCAGAAGGCACAGGCAAAGTCAAACGTGGGCGGCCAAGCCATGAAGAATCTCTCCCAAAGCATCAAAAAAGGAAGGGAGAGTCACTCCCAATTCCAGAGATCAGGAAGGACGGCATTGCCCACTGGCCTTACTACACTGAAAAGCAATGCCGGTATAAAAATGGCAACTGCACTGGCCAAACATGAGTGAAGATTGAGTGAAAATTAAAGGTGTTTGATTTTTTTTTTTCAATTAATATCCTTAATTAGTCCCATAGAGGGTTAACATATACAGAGGGTATGTACATAAGTGAGACAGTAAAACTGCTTTTACGTATAAAGAGACCCTGAAGTGTCCAATCTGATGAGCTCTTGCTGTAGGGATCTTCCTGAAGTGTTCAATCTGATGAGCTCTTGCTGTAGGGATCTTCCTGAAGTGTCAAATCCGATGAGCTCCTGCTGTAGGAGTCTCTCAGTTACTCCACAGCAAGGGTGCTGTTACTGCACAGACTGAACCGCTCCATTCTTTGAGTATCAGTAGCCGCCATGTCGGTGTGTCCCAGAAAATATCTACTGTAGCATGAGCTAACCTCCATTCAGTAGTCAAGGAACTAATACATGTTTGTCGGTTGATCTTTGGTCCTCTTTTCCTCACCAGGTTCCCTTTCCTGCTGTAGATTATACTCTGACAAGCTAGCACCCTAGCTGTCCGTGGAAGCAGTTAGCTTAAACTGTTTTCTTCATATCAGCCTGCTCTCCCAAAGCCTGGTTAGGAAAACAGGTCTGCATTGCAGTGAGCTGTGGGAGTTTGGCATCTTGTATTTACACGGGTTCCTTCTGTTTCTGTGTTTTTTCCTCTGAAGTTCTTTTGCATCCGCCCGCAGTAGATGTGGGCAAAGGTAACAAAAGTACCAAAGCAGAGACCCCTGCATGCCATTTATCAAGACTGGTCTTCAGTCAATGAGACCAGAGCCTTCACAGTCTGAGAGGGCTTTGCATGAATCTGTCTGAAAAACTCCCCTCATGTACTTAGACCACAAAGCTGCCCACAGCAGTGCACTGTGGGGAAAAAACCACTCATTCAAGAGAGTCTGAAACAGAGTTACAATCCAGATTAATGAGATATAACTCTATTTCATAGTTCATGCTATGAAGCACTCACTCTTGTGTCTCTCTTGTAATGAGTTTCTCTTGATCATAAAGCCACTCTTTGCCTTAAGCTCTAACTGAAGCCTTCCAAACGATAACATTAATATCCCCAACAATGACAAAGAGCTCTAAGTCCTCCAGCCTCTTTGCACCATGACTACTCTCTTCCCTGTGCTTGCTGATAAGGTAACCTGCATGTCATTCTCAGTGCTGCATGTGGCTGGACCTTTGACTAACGGGACCGTCTCCCTGTATGCAGTTTTGCATTGTGTTGGGTCTGTTGTGTGGTGTTTCTTATACTTCTCCATGTTCTTTCAGGGTACACAGAGCCCCCACATCCAATCTCCCCTCTCACACAGTCTCTGGGCCCCCCGTTCCACAAGGGTACCTCTATTCCCCAGTCTAAAGACAGAGCCTCTTTCACACATGTACAGCTGAAGCAGACTGCTGTTGCCTCTCCGATGAGCACAGCCTGCTGGGATATTTCTTGGCACACATATGCAATTATCATTTTATCTGGAGAAGGATGCATTGCAAAAATAGAGTGAGTGGGAGCCCCTGACTGCATTGAAGCCAGTTCACAGTGTTTGCCGATGTATTCATTAATTGGCAAAGGCAGGTTTACAGGTCGATACCAAAGGTTTGAAACAACAACATCAATCCCAAGCAATGAATACATTTCTTACAGAAACATTAGTTAGATCTTATAAACTGGCATAAATTTAGTTTGTCAAATATGAATTTCCCTCAAATATATGGCTTTCCTATTAATACGTACCTCTCCTCATTTTTAATAATTGCATATCTGTCCAAAATACATACCTACATATCTGTAGATGTTTACAGACCTGTTAATTGATGTAGTTCTCTTGCTTTGCTCTGTAGGTATTGCAAAAACATAATACACATAGAGAGTTATGTAGTCTGTCTATGTTTTGTGTTAGGAATTGTCAGCGATTATCCGTACTGACACTAGTCTCGCACTGACCTTTGACCTGTCAGCTTGACGACTGTCTGTTCTCTCTTGTGTACTCAGTGCGCCCGGTTGGTCCAGCTTTTGGGAACGTTAGCTCGTCTGTGAGAGAGAACGGCGCAGTTATCAGTTGGGATTACTGGGGACCAGATAAGAATGTTTATATCGAATATATTGTAGAGAACAGTAAGATATTCTTTTTAACTTTTTTTTTAGCTAAAACACCATCTAGTTTTCAGTTTAGCATATCCAACATAGTCCAAAGTGGCAGGAGACTCTACAACCTACGCTGATGCATGTGAAAACGTTTGCAGAACCTTTCATTTGCAGAGGTGGCTTCCGATTATCACGCAGCCTTGCTTGCATACAAGAGCCCTAGAGAAATTGAACAAACCTCACTAATTAGATAAACTAAAAAAAAACTCTCTGTGATTGGTGTGAAAACAGGGAGAGTGGGAGGTGTTACGCTATACAGCAACATCACTGTGATATATGTCGCTGGCTGAATCCTATACAGCTCTGCTAGTACTATGAGTTTAAAAATAAGCAGATGCCACTCATGTTGTACGCAGTATGTGCGTACACACTCAGTTCTTATTGATCACAAAAGATAAAAAAAGTGTTCATTACACAAGAAGTGCTGTTCTGCATGGTTTGACACCTTATGAGTTGTACAGTTCTCTCATGCCTACATCAGATGTAGTTTTCCCCATCATTAAAACCAATGTAGTTTAGCCATGGAATGTATTTTTACAGTAGCATTGTCATAACTTTGTCTGGAGCTATAGGGCTCTATAGCCATAGAAAGTTGTTTTTCTGAAATTATCAGAGATGATTTTTTTGTTTGTTTTCTAAGGCAACTTGATTTCAGTTTTGAATTTCAAAAAGTAGATTTCAAAGTCATTTTGGAAAAGCATGTTTGGATTGCTTTTCCGATTATGCACATTGTCTTAGAAAACACTACAAGTTTGAAAAGGGGAATGATGTTGCCCCTGTAGAATTTAACATAACTTGCAGCATGCTGTAGTGATCTAAATTAATACAATATTAAAACTGATATTCTGTGTTGGCATTAGCTTACATGCAGTTCCACAGGATAGACAATCAAAATGTATAACCACACACTTGGTGTATATATATTGCATTTATCCTTGTGATATGTCTTTCGGTATAAAACTACTGACCACAAATGCATGAAAATTACTTGTCGTTCAAAAATGCCTTTCAAACAAATGTGGTTTTCTTTATCGTAATTACCATTTTAAAATTGACTCTCTTCCTAAAACTCTTCTAGGTAAAGAAGATTGGAAAAAAGAGTTTGTTAATGGCTCTCAGACCTATCAGATTAAGGGCTTAAAGCCGGGGACGTCCTATAAGGTCCGAGTTGTTGCTAAAGATCAGTCTGATGAAACGGTTCACAGTACGGAGGAGTTGTTAATAACTGTCCCAGGTGAGGCAGTGCATTGCACACGACCCCAACTCTGCCTCATGTTGTACAAAAACAGTGTGCTGTAGCCGGTCTGGCCTGTGTCTGCTGTCCTCTACTTCTCCTCCCGATGAGAAATTTCATCGCTCTGTGTGCAGTGTCTGTGATGCAGTCGAGCGTTAGGTTTTTGTGTTCAGACCCTCGATAGGAGCCGTAGAAGCATGTCCGTTTGTGCAGTAGGTTTCTGCATGGTGCCATTGTGCGTTTTGGACTCATGCTCACCACTTTTCTTTCCTTGGCTGTTGCTGGACTGGAAGATTGCGGTGGATGTTTTGCAGAGGACGGGAGATACTTTTCTGTTGACAGATCAAAACAACAGCAAAACAGATCATAGTTCAGTATTGTGTGTATCAGTTCATTGCTTGTACAGTATCTTCGCCTCAGTGGCTGATTTTCTGTTGAAGCTGTTTTGAGTTTGTATGTGTATACCTGTATACCTGAGCCTGTGTGTGTGTACATGTGTGTATGTGTATTTATGTTTATATGTGTGTGTGTGTGTGTGTGTATATATATATATATATATATATATATATATATATATAGGTGTGTGTGTGTTTATGTGTGTGTGTATGGTTATATATATGTGTGTATGCGTGTGTATGAACATCTGCATATGTCTTGGTTGCAGTATTTCTCTCCAGTGTTTTTGATCATGGTCAGGAGCAGCCATTTTTTGACTACATGGTGGCATCGCAATGCTTCCTCAGCACTGCCCCTCTCTGTATATCCATCTGTGCAGGCTGTGTGTCTGAGCATGAACATGTGCATGCTACAGTGCTAATAATGACCTACCTCTGCGTTAATCTTTAACCCACTCATTTTAATGCTCCCCCTTGACACGACGTTACTTGTCGGTACTGCTTTAAGATCACTGTCTACATACTGAAAGGGTGAAATGCTTTAAAGGGAGGAGGTTTGTTTCATAGACGCAGTGCCTCGTGTTTATCGGTGTGGATGTGTTGCCAGTGAGAAACACAGAGCTGAATGTGATGTTGGGAAGGGAGTCTGAGTGCTTCTCCTGTTGTGGACAGCCATGGCCAGCCGGCAGGTGGACATCGCCACGCAGGGCTGGTTTATCGGGCTCATGTGCGCCATCGCCCTCCTCATCCTGGTGCTGCTCATCGTCTGCTTCATCAAAAGGAACAAGGGGGGCAAGTACCCAGGTAGGTGACGCCCCCATACCGGCCCCCCCCCCACCACCTCCCCCACCCGCCCGACCCCAGGGTGACCGATGTGTCCTCCTACTGCTTCCAGTGAAGGAGAAAGAGGATGCCCACGCCGACCCCGAAATCCAGCCCATGAAGGAGGATGACGGGACCTTCGGGGAGTACAGGTGAGACCACCAGCCCCTGCCCTTACAGCCCCAGCAGGTCTGGAGGTCTGCGTGCGCAGTGATCGGTCGGTGAGAAGTGTCCGTCGTCTACCCCGTCCTCTGACCACGACTCTGGACCGCGTTTCGATCACGGGATCGCCCCTGGTTGCCGGAGCCGAAGCGGCGGTTTACAGTGGTGGACCTCGCTCTCCTGTGCGCTGCGTTGCTGATTTATTTGGCCCGTGTGCTCAGACTGTGTTGACTGTTGTGTGTTATTTGAGAAGCAGGTATGCGTTTTTTTATTGTGCCTCTCCTCTTATTTCGGCTTTTGGGCCAAAACCCTTTTATCTAGTTTCTGCAGTAACTTTTCCCTCCTAGCTGTGCTTACATGCTGTCTGTGGGGACTTTTTAGCTTGTTTTCGGCCTCTGTGGATTCCAGATTTGCTTAGGTGTCCCTCAGACCCATTCAGCTAAGATACATGTTAATTCATGCTGTAAAAATACTTCATAGATTAATATATGCTTACACATTTGCATAGGTTGGATTATTCGTCAGTATGACTAAGATCGCAAAAATCCAAGTTCTGCTTATTAATATAACAACCGCAATATCAAAGCTGCCTCTTCAATTGCACGTGGAGGAAAAGGTTCTTTTTTTAAGTATTTTATGTAAAGTGCTTTTTTGTATTGTGACCACTTTTTTCAATATACGGTATATGGTGAATACACCATTTTCTTTTTATATTTTATATTGTTTTTATATATTGTATTTGAATTTAAATCTATACACAGACATTATCTTCAGAATATTACATAATAACAAATGTATATCTCTGTGTAATGTGCATGACTAAATGACATAATACTGTATGGTACAACTTGCTTCATGTGAAAATCTTCAATAACGTGTATGACTAAACTCTATGTCTGTATTAACCATATATTAGAGGGACAGTATGCACAACAAAGGTAGATCGCTTAAACACAATACTTCAGTGAAGGTGTCTTTATAGATCTTTGGCATACAGTAACTGTGCAGTTATCAATCATATGTATGTAGAGAACAACAAAGTCAAAGAGTTCTGAGAAAAAGACTTTGTAGGTTAATATCAGACTTCTTGCAGTTAAAGCTAGGTGTCAAGGCCTAACAAAGGGAGCTTTTGGACCCAGAAGGTTGGTGCATTTCACAAGACCCTTGCTTAATTTAATTTAATGTTCAGTTTAATGTCGTAGCATGGAAACAGATTTTTACAGGTGACATCAGATATATGTTTTTTTTTATTTTATTTATTTAAAATGATCCCTGATGTTTACATTTCTGTATGCACTGACAACAGTGACAACACCTTTACAAGTCTGAAATTAATTCAGACATTTACTGAAGGTCGCATTTAAGTGGGCTGTCTAGTGCGGATGAATTTTTATATTTAACACTGTCTGAAAGTTGTAATTGTTACGGAAATGTAGCTGTTTAAAAATATCCCTGGATATTCACTCATTATTGCCTGTTATCGTCGTTACTGTAGAGTGTATTGATGTACTGTGAGGCAAAGGCGCACCATCTCTCCGCGTAGCAGCTGCTGTAGGTGAAGGAAGATGTGTCCGCTCTCTGCTTCCTGTTGATCTCCGTTTGTGTCGCGGTATGGCTCCCTCGTTCATCAGTAACCATGTCCTGACTGAGTGTATCAGCACAGAACAGGGTCCAGGACAGATAAGGCCACTGGCCTGCTTCTCCTCTTAGACAGCTGTCATTTCCTCTCTCTCGCACTCTCTGAATTGGGAAATGTAGGTGTCTGGAAAGGTAAGAGGGAGCTAAGAACTTGGCATGAGTAACGCTCTACCCGGCCGAAGAGTCTGCTGCTGTCTGCCCACCGCTGGTGCTGCCACATGGAAAAGCCTTGTGTGTCTGCCATGGGTTTTTCAGATGCTCTGTTTCCATTCACCCTCATGAGCCATTCCCGTCCTGATGGTTAACATGGACTAACTGTCACTAAATATGCCTTCTCTCTCTGCAGTCCACCCTGCCTGGCTGTTGTCTCTCTCTGTCTTTTAATTATTTTCCTTTTGGTTTGGCTGAAAATGTGCTTTCAAAATATGTTTTCATCATCACATTGGATTTCCAGTTTTCACAGCAAACTCTGTTTGTGGGGAGAAAATGTTGTGTCGTGAACTCATAGCTTCTCTTCCATGTGCTGGCTTAGAGGGGGGGAGGGGAAGCTTGTGCAAATCCCTGTCTGATGAAATCCAATCAGCTCATGCAGTCCTGCATCTGCCATCATTTTTTTTTTTTTTTTTTAGACTGGAGGCAAGACTGGATCAAAATGTTGGCCCACCAGGAAACTGCCAAATAGCATATGCTGGCTCTGCTAATGGATTCTGAAGGGTCTGTTAGCAGTACCAGGCTTTTAGCTTTGGCTTTTACCGCTGGGTGAAAATTTTGATCTGCTGTCAGTCAAGGGATAATGTTTAAATGAATATCATCATAAACTAGGGGCATGGGGTCTCAGTCTGTGTATTTTGGTCAAATTTTGAAAGTCCTCCCTCTAATTGAAGCCATTGTAAAGGAAGACATGTCTGCCGATGCTCAGACCCTAGAAGGACATGTCTGTGTGGACTGCAGAAGAGATTAATTGTTTTGCACCTTTACTCCATCTAAAAAAAAAACCCTTGTGCCATTTCTCATCATTTCACATGTAATACCTGCATGTTATTTTTTCCTAGTGACACTGAGGACCATAAACCATTACAAGGAAGCCGCACGCCGTCCAATGGGACGGTAAAGAAAGACGACAGTGACGACAGTTTAGTTGACTACGGGGAAGGCGGAGACGGGCAGTTCAATGAAGACGGATCGTTTATCGGACAGTATAGTGGGAAGAAGGAGAAGGACACAGCCAATGAGGGCAATGAGAGCTCGGAGGCGCCCTCTCCCGTTAACGCCATGAACTCTTTCGTGTAAGCGGGGACGTAGGAGTGGATGCTGTGACTGTCCCCTCTCATCTCACAGGCTCTCCATTCGCACTGTGACCTCCCGCCATGCAGACACGCCACTGTTAAAAACGCCAGAGCGTCACCGTCAAAACTAAAGCGCTAACGGTGAAAACAGGCATTACCCTAAAGGAGGACATTACCATAATCTCCCTCCCACACACACACACACACACACATGCACACATGCAAAGCATTACCGTAAAAACAAAACCATTAAAACAGATAAAAACATTACTTTAAAGACAGGCATTACCGTAAACCACTCCCCTTTCACAAAAACATTACTGTAAACAAAAACTTTACAGTAAAGATAACAACATTACTGTAATCCCTCTCTTCCCCCAACAAAAACATGCACTGGTGGAAAGAGTCGTTATCATAAAAATGACGAGGGAGGGGTGGCTGAAGAGAACAGCGATACAGGGAAACAGGAGGAATGTACTTACAGAAATGGAGTGCCTCGCCTCTGGGGAGATTAAGAAGAGAGTAACGGTGTGTAGTTGCTGTTTTACAGTTTGCAAACATGTATTTTCTCAACATGACCAATTGGTGATCAAACTATATTAAAACCCAACACCCTTCTATCTGCCTCTGATATAGTGCATGGAAATAAAAATCTTCTATCAGACATAAACAGAGCGTATAGCGAAGAAGCAGTCATTCATTTTGACTATACAGTGCATAACTTTATTTCGGTCTATGCCTTCTGTTTTCCTGTCGAAGTGTTACATTGGTATTATGGAAAAGGCATCAATGTCTTTGTGGACATTGTTGTGAAATGTGTGATTAAATGTATAGTTATTATTATATGTCTTTTTTGCAAGACAGACATTTTTTGTATAATATTGCAGAATGAATATATATTGACTGGACGTGAGGTTGAGCATTGGGTTCTGGTCTCAGTATAAAATGACTATGAGTATAAAGTCACCCTTATATTTAAATGCTTCCGCCTACTTTTTCACAGATAAAAAAAAAAAACAAAAACATAGCCAGGTCTGATTCAGGTCGTTTCTGATATTTGTATTTTCATTCTCCATCTTTTATTACCTTTGACATCAGAGATGTTTTCATGTTGCAATTGCACTAATGAAAATAGGAGCTGGAACGCTGCATGTCAAACGCTCAGAAACTCATCCCCATGGCTTCATCCTTCATCCGGCTGAGTGTGGCCCCCGCCCCACGACAGCAGCGCTGCACTGTCAGATAGCCATCCAGAGGGTCTTTTTCGGTGTGGTGCGCCCCCTAGTGCGCAGGCATGTGGTTGCAGTCTCTGAACATGGAGGCGCAGGGGTGTCCTTCTGTGTATTGTGCCTTTGTGTGCCTTTCTGGTTTCAGCCACAGATCAGCTTGTTGTGGGGTAAATAAGCATCAGACAGGCTGTAATAACAGGAGCAGCAGAATGTGTTTATGTGCTTACGGCCGAGTCTTTAAGCTGTGCGAGGAGAGATTACTTACCTGAAGCTCTGGATGCGTAGGTTTCCCGAACAGTATCTCTGAGAGGCAGAGTCACTTTTTTTTTTTTTCCAAACAAGCAGCTTACAACTACTGCCAATCCACTGGTGAAAATTTTGGACAGTGAAAATCATGCGCCAAATCCAAGCCCCAGTCAGTGCGCTTTCAGTGGTTCCGGTTCCCTGTCGAAGCAGTTGATTTGCGTTTTTGTGCTTGCTTGTGTTCCATTGCCCACAAAAGTGATCGCTGTTCTGCAAAAGGTTTAACTCCAATTGGGCCTAAAAAAAAACTGTTCCACTCATTAAAAGTCAGGAGCCTTGTGGATGAAAGGACTGGATTTTCACGATTTGGTGTTTCATAACTTGCATCAAGTTTTAAGTTCAATTTTATGCTTTTTATGTGTAGATATGTTGTTGAATTTGTAAATATACCTGACTTGACTGTAGACTGATTAGGCCGAAATGGGAAAGAAGCTTAACATGTACTACCGTGTATGGAGTGATAATGGCCAGTGAAGTGCATTGTACTGAATATGAACTTCTTTTACAATTTTATTTTGCTGTGAACTTTGTATATTTGTAACTCACAAAATGGCAAGTCGCTCACCAGCTCAGATTGGGGTCAGAGAATAGTTTTCACTTTCAGATGGTGTTTATTTATCAGATATAATTGTTCTTGTCTGACTGTTCAGGCACCTTTTAATAATAATTATATATATATATACCATATATATATAAAAACAGGCAGTTCCACAAATGACAGCACAACTGAGTGCAGACTCCTCTGGAAATGTGTTTTTATTACCCATGGTGCAATGTGACATTCTGGTTCTTGTTGATGCTAAGTGACCATGTCTTTGAGAGGCTGCCAGATGGGTTGCTCTATGATATTAATGCAGAAGATTTTGTATTCTAAATAATAATAAAAAAATGTCGGTTTCAGGATTTCACTAACAAGTTCTTATTCCTCATTTTATTTTAAGTTACCCTTGAAAGTTAAGAAATGGAATTCAGTCAATTTGAAATATAATTATAAATAAATATGATTATCTGCCACATTTTTCAATGCTCATCTTTATTTTAAAATCTTTTATTTTTGCTTTAAACACACAACAATGGACAGAGGCTTTCCTCATAGATGCTGCTTTGTTCCCAGCAAGGTAAGTTCTTGCATGACTAATGAACAATGTCAGTATGGTAATCACAAATCATAGCCATTGTGAACTTCACACATATTCAGAAGGTTATTGTGGGTTCAATTAGAATCCTGTGTATTCACTACTACAGTGTCATGTTCTGCACATAGTACACACAATACACACAATCATTTTAATAAGACACCGGTAGAAAATATGGTTGTCATGGTTTGGTGCCAATAAAGAAAGCATATCCCTATTGCACTGAATGGTGTATCCAAACAATCATTTCAGAGGATGTTCAAAGGTGAACTGCTTAGGAAAGGACCAATGTCCATGCCCTCCAGGAGCTGTGAGATGCAGGTTCAGTGTTGAAACCTCCCCCTGCTGTTAGCAGAGAGGTTTTCTTGCCGTCCCTTTCACCTTAGGGTTAACCAGGAAATGGAACACCACTGCTAACCTCATTTTCACTTGGCACCTGGGGGTCAGTGATTTCCCTCATCAAATATTAATCACATCACAGGGAATGTGGGATTATTATAACTCTCACTGATTCTCTGTGTGTGGAACATAAGAAAATGCTGTGTGTGGACAAAAAGAAGGAGCTCATATCAGGCTAATGCTGACAGTTTAAAAGGGGGCAGCAGCTGAGGATGTAGCCAGTTGCAGTTTGCAAGACAGCTTATAATGATCACAATATTCCCTTACTGAACATTGAATTCTGGGTCTTTGATGTATCTTTTCACTTAAATTTTAATCAGCTTCATATCTTCTTTAATTGACAGTGAAATCGCTGTCTCTGGTGAGTATAGTTGTTCTATAATTAGAAAATACTAATTTAATGGCAGAATAAATTAGACAGAGGGGTGCATTTTGGACACAGTATCTACTGCATCTATTAAAGAAAAACTTGTTCAGCTGTACTGAGACTGAAATGCATTGAGCTTATATTTGTTTTGATTGGAGATGGATATCTGAAGTCAGTTTAGCTATTGAGTGGTACATATAATGGCCACTATATATAATATAATATAGAACACACATAAAGACCGTGTGCTCTCGGCACGGAATAAACTGGTTTAACTTGTCATGATATTACTTATTGCAAAGCAGTTTCTGAAAAGCAAAGGACAGACCTTAAAGCCTTTCCTGGGTAAGCACAATTATTGAAATTCAATTGGCTAAGATGATGTAGATATCACTGTATACTATGCAGTGGGAAACATGCATTCAAATACATTTTTATCTAAAACTTATTCTTAAATGTTTGAAATTAGTTTCTTAGACAAATATAAATAGTGAAGTTGATGCATATGTATGAATTTCTTTCCAAAAAAATATTTAAAAAAAAAAAATTTTGGGCTGCTTTGAAGAATCTAAAATATAATATTTGTCTTGATTTGTTTCAACACGTTTTTGGTCACTACATAATTTTATTTGCCTTATTTCATAGTTTTGATGTCTTTACTATTATTCTAAAATGTGGAAAATAGTGAAAATAAAGAAAAAATGTTGTATCCAAACTTTTGACTGGTACTGTATATGTGAGACACATCTTAGTTTGTATCCCCTGTTCTCCTTACTATTAATGTTGCAACATCCATTTCCATCTGTCAGACAGACATGGAAAAATGGAAAAATCAATGCAGGTGTCAAAGGCAGTGCATGTCAGCCTCCTTATGGGATTGTATGAATTCTGTATTTCTGTGCATTTTCTGTTGCAGGAATTGGTACTTGAATAATGAATATACTGTACCAAACAGGGCTGGGGAAACAGGAAAATATACAACACAATACAAACTCTGCTAATGGATGCCTTATTTCTGTATTCTTTTCACACCTAATGCATGTTAAAGCAAAATATTTCACTGTGTTTAATTGATCAGAGAACTGAACAAATGGATTATTTCATCTGCACTTTCAAATATTAAATTCTCAAGACAGGAAGGGAAACAAGGCTGGTTTGTTTCTCTAATCCAGTTACATCCAATGAACGGTTACTTATAACCTCTTCACATCAGAACGTTAAGTGGAGTCCCTTCAATTCAGAATGCGGCAGTCATAAGACCACACTACATACTACAGTTAAAGGTACTGTAGGTCGTTGAAAAGATCATCCTGATTTGTGAGCCCACTCATTGCTTTTGTTCTCCTTGTCATCTACTTGTTTTTAATATTGTACTGAGGACTGAAAAAATGGGAACTAGAGCAAGTGGCATGACGGGCATTTTTTTTAAAAAGCTGCATTATGAATTAGATTTTAATTTGATGCTACTCAAAAGCTCGTTAGGCAAAGACTTGTCATATTTAATCTGTAATTGTGGACTGATTTGCATTCTTCTGTGTCTTAGCAACATCCAATCAGAGCTGGCATACCGCAATATGGCATGATCCAATCACTATGGCATTTTTTTTTTTCCTGTGAAAATGGAAAAACATGGAAAAACCCCCAAACCCACAAAACCCCATATGTCTATGTGCTGTCCCTCCTTACTGTGTGCTTAGCTGACATGTAATTCCTCTAAGAAGCTAATATGGTTATTATTCTGAGCGGGCCTCACTGTTAATGTGTTTATTGGTGATCAGCATCACAAAATCGGCACCTGCCCCATAGCCCCGATCCCCTCCCCTCCCCCCCCCACCCCCATTCTTAAGCCTCAGTCTGTGTCTGCTGTTCCAGACATCATACATATCTGTCAATCAAGCCTTTTTATCCTGCACACGCCTGAGCAGATTTAGCAGGCTTACAGTCAACGCAGCTCTGTTCAGACACATTCTCATCTTCCTCAGCCCGCTTCACGCAGAACGTGTGCTTCCGTTTGCCGGGAAACTTATGCAGCAGAATCTCATCCAAAAAGGAAAGCTAAAATCTCTGTTTTGTCATAGGAGGTTTGTATAATCTGTCACTGTGGTGGAAGAGACAGTCTTTTATGTGTGAATGCTAATTTGGCCTTTTCTGAGATGCGTATGATTATGATTTGTTATTACACTGTGGCATTTCCATATGGGATGCAAATGGTGTGGATGTTCAGACACATCTGCTGAAAGAAATTGTCAAAATATTCGGGCCAGAAAAAAGATTGGTGTTTTTATTCTTTACTTTTTTTCCCCTCTATTTTCATCTCTCTTCAGTTGAAATCCTCTTCTGTCATCCTGAGCAGTAACATGCCAATGTGGAACCAGCCAGCTTTTATCACTCTTTGTCATCAGCGCAAACCTGGATGCAGTGCAGCGGTGATTTATTTTTATTTTTTTTTTTTTTGAAAACAGAGAATTAGTTTGTATTTCATGCATTTGTAATACCTGAAAATGTGGCTCTTAGGATTTGGGCCAAATTGAAAGGGCTCCCACGGGATTTCATTTGGGCCGCATCAGGACTCTGTGGAGTGTGCGCTCTGCTCTTTTGATCTGCCTCTAATGCTCCCTCTCTCCCCTCCCCCCTCCCACTGGAGTGATGAAAGTGTCAGGATTAAATCCTCCCTTCCCTGTGGATTTGGGATGGGAGATGATTCCCCAGGTCCTGTTCCCTATTGGGACCAATCAGCTAAACCTCAACACCCAAACCCTGCCCCCTCACCCAGTGCTGCTGCTCCTCCTCCCACCCCCCTTATAACCACCAGTATTGCCCCACGTGACAGAGGCAATTGTCCCTCTTGGACATCAGTGTGTTTACTGCTTTCTTCCTGGAGGCTGGTTTGGCCCACATCTCCACACACATAACATATCAACCACAGGGACTCAAGGGAGCTGTGAACATGTGGCCCAGACTGACCCATGTTCATTTACATATCCTAGTCCCTGATCCCTGAAATGCCTCGCTGTTTACGGTCATAAAAATGAATATTGTCATAACTCTGTATTTCCACAACCTCATTTAATGTCTTAAAATGTCTTTGCCCTTGTCTCTATCAAATGATCTGTAATATTTCTGCTAATAAGGACCTTGTTTTGTTGGCGAATATGAGTCATCTGTTTGATTTGAACATTCTGGTGTCTTGTTTGTTTAGTTATCACAATTTGCAGAGCAATTCCACATTGGGATTTCAGTGAAGCCAGCATTTATATGGAATACTAAGCAATCTAGGCTGCAAATTATATTCTGTGAAGTGATTATTTTAAATTGAGCAATTCCAGTGTTCACGCTGTAGATAACATCTATGAGGGGTATCATCATCTAAAATTATATGTATATAATTATATACTATAATAAAATGTACGCATTAACATTTTGATGAAGTTATACAATTAACAACTACTTTTATACGATTTTACGATTTATCAAATTATTTTTCAGTAAGTTAAGGTAGGTAAAAACCAAAGTAACTTAATAATTAACCGAATTCATCGAGTCTACGATATAATGAATTGCAGCACTGTGAAGGGTAACTTTGTGGAAGTGTTCATGTTACGTACGAAACTAAACTGGATAGAAGTGAATTAGTATTTCTTATCTTGATCAATTAATCGTCTTCATTTCGGGAGGTAGAACGTTTTAATTACTCCATCCCCCCGCGCACGCTGCTTGCTTCGCTAATCCTGAGTTGCACTAATGATGTGACTATAGGCATGACGGCATCCTCGTCATCCCGACCGCTTCACCACAGGACAACGGAAAAAAAACTTCCATCCAAGCTTAATACAGCAGCCTCCACTGAGCTGCAGCACCGGAGCCCCGGCGCTACCCCTCGCTCTCACCTATTTTAGGATCTGAAGGCTAACTGCATTCATGGATATTGACAAGTCGCCTGCATGCTTTTAAATAAAAAAATGACATATGTCAGCGGTGATTTTTGACCGGTGACGCGCCTGACTGCGGACAACTGCCCCTTATTTCTTGCATCTCCACGCACAGATACTTCTATGTCATCTCCTCCGTCCAATGGCCGCAGCCTTAGCGCCCCCCTAAGGGTGTCTGTCACCACCTCACATCCAATCCAACGCTAAAAACGCAGCTGCGGTTCCACGGGCTCGACTGTCTGGCTATGCGGTGCTGACCCAGGTGTGTTTTGCGGATGTTTCACGGACAGTCTGCACGGCTTTGCAGGTAAGGAAACGAACAGCATAAACACAGATGCGCAACATACATGTTTGAAGAGTTCGGGTGGATGCGACCGCGGTGGGAGAGGGTAGTAACTGAGATGTGCGGCTGACTACGGCACGAACGGCTGTACCGCATTGCAGAGCACGGTAGCCTATTATTGGAACAGCGCGCTGTGAGTACCAAAGCGTTGTAATTTGATGAATGTCACTCCCATCGATGCAAAAGTCTAATCTTCTTCAGGCATGTCCATTTCTGTGTTTATTTGGAACTGTTATTTTAATTTTGCAGCTTTACTCAAGCCAATGAGTCATTTCTGGAAAGGACAAAGTTGCGGGTGGTTTCTCAGAATATTACACATAAATACAACTAAACACTTCGTACGATATTTACTGTGGTTTTAAAATTGAAAATAGAGTACAGCGGTGGAAAAGAAATGCTCAGGTCATTTCGGGTGTCTGTGGATGATATATTGTTCAATGACACTGCGGAACAGTTGTTTTGCTGTTTAGTGAGTTCGTGCGTCTTACAGGACACTTTGCCGGCACCGTCACTGTGAGTAGGGCGAGGGTCAGCCAATGAGTGCGGAGTGCAGTTTCAATCTTGCGCTAAAAGCTCGTTTTCTCTTTCCTAACCAAGCCTCACCCCTCTGTCTCCCTAATGTCCGCGAAGTTTTTAACAGTGGGCGTAGCAGTCAGGGTCCCATGGGCGTTTCCGTGCGTGGTATTTCGCACCGTGTCACGCTGTAGGCCTGCAGACGGTCCACAGCAGGTATCAGGTGTTCATCTGCATCCGCATTTTAAGAATTCATTATTGTTAACTGCATGATGCTTGGTGTAAACTATACCACCTGCCAGTGGGGATTCCTTCTGAATGTATTGTCACGTTCACAGACAGATTTCGTGTTCTTTGTAACTGCAGGTCTACTGGGGGGCTCCACTGTCACGTGAAACAACCTTTGTGCATGAGAAATTGTTCTTTAAATTTTATGTTTATTATAAATAATGTGATGTATTGTGGATATTATTTTACAGCTGTTTCACCGATTCCCCTGTTTTGGCCGTTAATTTAATGGAAGTGTTACGTGGCATTGCACAAAGCCAGGATAAGCTCCACACATTGA
The DNA here is from genome assembly GCF_013368585.1 of Megalops cyprinoides. Taxonomy (NCBI): domain Eukaryota; kingdom Metazoa; phylum Chordata; class Actinopteri; order Elopiformes; family Megalopidae; genus Megalops; species Megalops cyprinoides. Next base: position 2,645,250 of record NC_050607.1, on the reverse strand, counting down.
TTTTGTATGTCATTGTAGTCAAAAGCCTTTTGAACACAGCGGTAGGAGGGCGTTTTCCATGCACTGTGTCAATTACGCGCCTACAGTGTGTTTGAGTCGTGTCACATGCCGCCCGTGTTAAGCAGTGTGCGTTTGATAAGGTGTGCCAACTCATGTGTCTCTGTCAGTGTCTCCAGCGGGGAGACGGTTCTCTACCCACCTTAATTAACTTTAGCTCATTCTTCTTTTTTTTAGTCTCGCCTGATGACATCTGTGCTTAGGAAATGCTGAGGGGGTGTGATTTATAAATGCCACGGATAGGACTTTATTGTTTCATAATGGTTTTTCACCCACAAAATGGTGGAAAGTACTCATTTGACCTAAATGCTTTGACAGTGCTTCTTTACATTATATTGCATTCATTTAGCAGATGCTCTTATCCAGAGGGACTTCCAGCACAAAGGCTCTGTTGGTTCTTCTATGAAAGCAAGCACATTAACAATGTTGACAGTAAGAAAAGTTGCTGAACACTTGCCCTCCCTCAGTGGAATGCCACCGTGACCTTTACCTCATACATGCTATAGACCTGATTTTTGGTAAACGGGTGGGACCAGAGATGCTGCAGTGCATGATGGGTACTCCATGTACAAATATGAGTGCACATTTGGCACATCTCACGTTGCAAGGTCAAGTTTACACTT
>NC_050607.1:2612070-2639570 GCF_013368585.1 Megalops cyprinoides | reverse complement strand
AACAAGCTGAAGGAAAGGAGGCCTACCAAGAACTGTCAACAAGCAGCCCTTATTAACATCGTATTCTCGTGGGTTTTTTCCGACTTCCACAAAGGACATCTGCTTACGCCCAACGGCAAGCTGGCGGGTGCCGTGTGAGCGCGGCGCCACGGCGAGCTGAAACCAATGCGGTCACGTGCCGAGGAGGAAGAAACGGCCTGGGAATTGTGGGGGAGTGATACGCTTAACAGATGTACCGTTGCACATGGCTCTACATGGAGAAACATACTTGCTGGCATGCTGTTTTGCCCTGATTTAAGTTTGTGTGGGAGAGCTTGGTAAAGTGGGGATGGAGCAGGGGGTGGTAGTGATGATGACCATGATGAAGATGGAGATGATGATGATGATGATGATGATGATGATGATGGTGGTGGTGGTGAGAGAGCTAGCCAGAGGCTAGAGTGCTCTGAAATGACAAGGGGACCCAAATGAAGTACAGATTCCTGAATTTTCAGGAGTCATTATTGTACATTTAAGACATCCTGCCCCCTTTGGTCTTCTGTCGCACAGCTAAAGTGTTTTGGATCAATAGCCTCTCTTCCTGAGGCTTAGATGCACAGATAAGTGCAGTGCATTTAAGCTTGGAAATCCCATTACCTAAGTCACTGCAGAAACCTGCAGACACACGTGTGTTTCACTTTGGCGTAACAGAGGCTGCAGGCAGTCCCTGATGGAAGCATATTAGTCCCTGCTGCCCTTTGCACTTTCCCTTCGTTATGTGATCAGCTGAGCATTTTGCTGGAGATGCATTTTTAAGGCAAAATGTAGCCACCCACAGAGCCTTCATCATGCCTCTGGTGTATTTACAATACACCACAAAAACGAACATAAGCAATCATCACAACCTGTGGAACAGAATCACAGAAACGCATGACAGTGTTTAAATTTTTGATTTAAGGTACAATAACTGTAGTCATTTTCTGTCACTGAATATTTGTCAGTGCTTACATGGTGGTTAAATGTGCTACATTATAAGCGGTTTCATAACCGTGAACTTCAATAGAAGTGCTACCTTTTGCTCTTATTTGGATTTATGACTTTAATATGAAGGTCACCCTCTGCTTATAAGCAGGCAGCGTTTATGGAGTATTGAGCTCTGAAGCCAGCAATGGTCTAGGTGCCCTTTTGTAGAATTAGAGAATAAGGGAAACATACTGCATGCTATGTTTCTGTGCTGAGGGGGAGGGTTTGATGCGATCGATGGGGAGCAGGACCACTTTGCCTGGCACTGTTTATTAATGTCATTTTTAATGACCTCAGTCACGCCTGGATCCAGTAGCCATTGATTTAACGCTCAGTGAGAATCTGTATTGCGCCTAAAAGAAGCCATGATGGTTTACATGGTTTCTGCTCTGAATAAGCACCCCAGAGAATGAGGTGTAATGAGAGGGGGAGGGTGGGAGGGGAGAGGGGCTTCATCTTTCACTGTGGGGTGTACATAAAAGCCGTCCAAAACTGCGATGACGTGCCTGTATCCTGCTGCTGGAGGGTTTCTGCATCCCTGGCCGAGCAGAAGCCCAGACAGAACGCCTCTTTAAAGCCAGCATTGATGCCTGCCATTACCATTCCCCCCGCGGAGCTCGGCGCCCGGGGCTCTGTGATTGGCTGAAGGGGCGAACCGCCCCCCCTGCTGGCGTACCCGGCGAGCTTGCATGAAGGGGGTGTCGAAAACCTTGGAGCAAAGCCACTCGTCCTCCTGAAATGATCCAGGCCAGGTTACTCAGTAATGGATGCAGTAGTCATGTATCAGCCCAACTCCTCTGTCCATAAATAACCCTGCTTGTCATATTCTGTCAGAGAAACCATTTTTTATGCACATTCACAAACCTCTGTGCTACACTCTCTTCTTTTTTGTCTATGATTATTTCCCTGTGCTGCTGTAGATATGAGCAATGTTGTAACTTGCTTATAAAGTGTAAGTGTTATACACATCTTACTGCTGTGACTTTTGGGTGATCATTCATTTGCTAAACTAATGGACTAATCTGACAGCTTGTCTGGGAATTGATGTTTCCACACTTCACCCTGGAGTTTTGCCATAAGGGAAGCTGTCCTTCATTCTTGCGCAATCATCCTGCAGCTAATAATCAGTGCAAATTCGCTGTTCATCTCCCAAATCTGGAAATGACATGAGCAATATTGCCCTCATGCAAAGTGGAAACTTCTCCTGTGTTTATATAACTGTACCACTTTAAAAATGATGAGTCAGTTGTCTTGTTGAACTGTGAAGATAAATGGACTTGCGTAACTAATTGATTAATGTCTAAATTTAATATTCAGGTCATTCCTAACTCAATTATTTCTAGTTTGTACAAGGGAACGAAGTGCAAAAAGGGGTGGATGAACTCGTGTAAACCTCAGTGGTGGATTTTGAAGGCTGTCCTGTTGGTTCACCTGTGAGACAGATCCCTCAGAGGTAACACCACTGCTGTAGGTGTGATGTCTGCGTCGCACGCTAACCTCCGCCTTCCTGACTGTCGAAGACGGTTTTGGGAGCGTAGACTAGGAGGGAAGGGGAAACAGAGTGGGATTATGCATCTTTCCCCACCAGTATGGCTTTAATGACAATTTAACGACCCTCTTCACAGAGTGGCTCTTTTTGCGAGAGAGTCTGACAGCGGCATTGATAAGTCACAGACACGCAGAGAAGAGTATCTCCCTGAGTGGATTATGTATGAGAGGCTACGCAGGGGGTGGCGTAGCTACAGCAGGCTGAACGCGGGGAGCGACCCCCCCACCCCCCCGGAGCGGTGTGTCTTATCTGCATCTCGCAGCTCCGCCGATGCGGTGCGGGGGAAGGGTTGTCACGCAGCGAGAGGGCGGAGTGTCAGGAGCCTGGCGTACTGAGCCGGAGGGGTGACGAGACACACAATGGCAAGTAAAGTGCCCACAGGTCTCAATTCAGGAGCAGGAACTCCAGGGAACTCCAGAGAACTCCAGGGACACCAGCCCCCTCAGCCAGCGCAGCACACATAGCAGCAGGCCGAGTGAGAGGAGCTCTGTGTGCTGCTTGGGGTGTTTTTCAGTGGAGATTACACAGCCACGCAATTCAGCTGTTGCTCTGGTGCTTGTACTCTGATCCATTTGCAGAAGAGGCACGGTATGCGGTATTCTCTTGTTTAATCCATCATGGAGGAGTTAAACTGGTGAATGTTAGCAGGTCCCCCCACCCATCTAACAGATTTAAGGTGCTTCATTTGAAGTGTTTTGGTTTATTGTAATGAATCTATAGACACGCCTTGGAGAACTCTTACCCTTTACTTCTGGTTCCTCATACAGTACAAACTAGACCTTTTGTTACGGCCTCCTGCGCTTGGTTTGGGGTCACAGGAGGGGCATTAAACATAAATAAGGAGCTGTCACTTACGAAGTTTAAAGCACAAACAGAAGGTATTTGTCTCTCGTTGTATGCTTGAGCATATGAGCTCATTGCTGTTGTGTTTGGCCGCAGTCTGCCCTCAGGCCTCTTATGAAACCCGCTGGAGAGTCTCCCTGGCCACACTGTTTCAATAAATCGACTTAAAACACCTTCTGAATGCAGGGATGGTGTTGACCTTGAAGTGCAAACAATTAAGCAGCATGCAGAGGGTATTAAATATTAAATATTGACTGGAAGAAAAAGTAATTGAGTTATTGTTTTGGGATAGCATATTCTCCATGGATAGCATTATGCATGGAAGACATTTTACGGTTACCATTACATTGGGACTGGTATAGGCTTGATTATTTTCCATTTCAAAGGTCAAGCTTGAATAATTGTTTGTGTTGCCTGGGACCTGATATGTATGCTCTTCCCATGGAAGTTATTTGCAGCACAAAGTAGGGATGTGCAAAACAAAATCTGGAACCCCAACCTCAAAGGTATAGCAGAGGAATTATATGCCATATTTTTTGTATTCTTTCTTTTAATTTTCTTCTCTGTCCTTCCTCTCTGTCTGACAGATACTGAATGCATGAGAGGCAGAGATCTGCGAGATGATTCACACAAAAAATAGTATTAGCTTTGAAAAAGACATGCTTCAGCTTTTATATGCAATATTGTGAAGCCAGGAGGGGTTTTTTGTGGCAGATGTCACAACCTGAATCTGTTCAAGGAGCAGAGCCAAACCTTAGCTGACTTTTTGACTGAGGAGTGTGATCTAAGGCCATGACATCATGGTGGTGAATGCTTGTTTATTTCCCCAGTTCTTCTGAATAGATAATAAAAACCAAGAGAAGCACTCACACTGCACACTCTTGCTTCAGTTCCCAAAGGCACCCAGAGCATGGAGAACTATGGCATTAAACCTGAGGCACTATGACCAGGGAGCTAATGGCTATGGGGACAGGCCCAAATTGAATCATCCTGGCCGCCTCAATGGTTCCGATCCTCACAGCCAATCTGTTCTGTCTCTGTAGTGGGGATTCTGCCCCGTCTGGGCGTCATATTACCCTCCAGCAGCCCAGTCTGAGCAGCAGAACCAGTGTCCTCTGGGGCCAGCAGTCTGGTGTGAGGACCAGACGTCTGTAGGGGGACAGCCTGGCGTCTGGCCATCTGGACAAGGCCAACAAGTGAGGGTGATTCCCTAGAGAGTACCAATGCAAGGCAGATCTCATAAGATATGCTTTCTCTTTAAGCGTCTGCACGCTCTGTGGTTCAAGATAATCATAGCGTTTTGCTGTGGAAACCACAGTGTTATCATTGGTTCATGGGAGTCTGTGATTGACAGCAGATGGCAGGTCATCCACTTGGAATAGTCTTAGGTGCTGACACGTACCCGCTTCTATTGACATTGGAGGAATCATCAGAGAGAATGCTGCCGCTTACACCACTAATCGTCAGTGTAACCGTTCGAGTGGTTAATTTTGCATCTGTTGACATGTGACAGGTAAACGTCCTACAGTTAGGATAATAGTTTGATTAATGTGTGCTTTTAATCACTTTGGAAGCAAAAATGGCTGCAGTAGTGGTGTTGAACTCGGTAGCAGACGTTTAAAAAATGCTGATGTGCATTATTAATCTCACCAAAATGGTGTGCTGTGCGGTGAGTATTCTTTACCACCTTTCCATGTTAAATTATTAAGAACTCATTCCGAGGTATTTATCCTGTAGCTGACACGTTCCCTGCTCGAACACTTGCCCACAATGACAGTAAGTAAAAGGCAATGGCCAACGGTGCTTTCAGTGTCAAATTTAAAATTACTGGCTTACTATCTTGACCCTGCGCATGAAAATGAAATATGAGGTAATACCCAGCCTAAAAATGTATTGCAAAAATCATTTTTATATGCATTAATGCAAAGCAAAAATATATTGCTAAATAATATACGCTAAAACAAAAATAATTTCCACATTTTCAATAGATTGATTAAGATAACATTTTTTTTTTTGGATGGCCCCCCCCTCTGTGAGTAGGCCAGCTGAATGAAGCTCCATCTGAAGAAGAGAGCCAAAGCAGATGGATTACCAGGACTGGAGATGAACAGTTCTGGTGTTTAAAACTGAATGCCCTTAGGATCTGCACAACAGAGCCCAACTGTTACTAGTTGAATAACGGGTCTGTTTCTTTTTACGTTGACATTTTTAATTTTATTTACAAGCTGAAATGTTTTGGAGATGAGAATCCTACTGGACATACACAGATTACAAAGCCAGTTCTGTCCTGGCTAGCGTGATGAAAGTTGCACTTTAACAGACCATTATTTTTCTCCTCCAGCAGTGAATTCTACAGCGTTCACAGTCATTGTCTGTTTATCTTATGGCTTCCAGTGCAGTGGAAAAAGGCTTGTGGTGCGGTTGAGTGAAGAGGCATTCACAGCTCAATAGCCCTTACAGCATTCTTTATCCTCCATGAAATGGAGGAAGTGAGAGCAGAATGTGCAGTTAGTCTTGAAGAGCGGTGTCGGTCTGATCTGTCAGAGACAGCAGGACCGTACCGCTAGCAGGCCGAGACCTGCAGTTTGCACACTCTTCAGCCTCTGGTTCAATTCAAATGGTCCAGTGGAACAAGACGGTCTGCAGCTGCGCCGGAACACCTCACCTGTGGCCAGAGCGCTTTATGAAAACCGTACACTTCTGTTATTTGGATTTTTATTTTTAGCCGCGCCGCTAAAGCCCCTGTGTACTTTCAGCATTAGGGCTGAAAAAAGGATTTAAGAAGCTCTTTCACTGGTGCTGCTCTCCCTGCATCACTGATCAGTGCCAAAGCCGTTTTGGGAAGTTCCTCTCATCACGTGGAGTCTGATTGGTTACAATGAGCTAACTGCCGACTGAAGTTACTGTTGTCTGTAATCTCTGTCTAGTCATACTCTGTAATCTTTGATAGTATGTTTTCTTTTACTCTATGATTATCTTCCTTAATTATTCATTCATTATTGTGTAGTTATCACTATTATTATTATTATTCATTATGACAATGCAAAAAGTTTCCTTTTTCCAGTGTGTAATAATGCTATAAAGTAAGACAGGGTAAGTCAGGACTAGGCCAGTGACCCCGTTTGTTAATGAGCTAGCAGCCCTATTTTTCGGCTTGAGAATAAAGCTCATGTTTAAGATGAGCTGCTTTAAGTAAATCTTATGTTTAAGATGAGCTCCTTTAAAATTAAGATCGTGTTTAAGCTTAGCTCCTTTAAATAAAGCTTGTGTTCGAGATGAGCTCGTGTTTAAGGTGCTCCACATGCTCATCCCAGCCTTCCTTTGTCCCCTCTTTGTGTGTCTGACCTGTAAAGGTTCCCCCTCTTGCTCCCTGTCGTGTTTTCTTCCTATAGGGTCCTCGGTTTGACTGAGACAAATGTATTCAGCAAGAGACTCACGGTTTACAAGGCTTGATAGATTTGTAATTAGAGAAGGGTGGAAATGTGGGAGGGTATAGATTGGGGAGAGGGTCTCTCATCTCTCAGAAGCATGTGGGCTGTCTTCACAAGCAGACCGAATAAAATCTGGACCGTTATTTAAAAACCTGGACGTGTTTTTCTGCTCTTCAAGGAAAACTGCTGTCTTGATGGAGAATTGTCTATGATTTCTCAATGAAGCGTGAACGTTGGCCCATATAATTGGTGCCGAGCGTCTTGAGGCTCTGAGGTCACCCATAATAGATTCAAAGTGTTCCAGAAGGCCACTTTGACTGGGTTCTTTTTCAGTTACTTTCAGTCGTTTAAATGATTAATGTTTCGGCCAACCGACAGCAAGGTCAAACAAACAAACGAAAAATTCAGCTTAGGAAAAGCCTTATCCTTGCACGTGATGAGAGACATTAATAATTGTAGATGGATTTATGGACTTTGCCAAGGCTTGCCCAAGCCATCTGTTCAGTGTTTGGAAGAAGCTGGATTTCCTCTGTGAGGAAAATCTATTTTTAAAGAAATTAAGCGTGGAACACTTTATGCTGATTGGACTGCATTGTGTTCTTGTGCTGTTTCAGCATCCCTGCAGACAGTGAAGTCGGCCTTTTGGTGGGGTGTGCGGCTCCGATGCAATTGTGTGCCTTTCACGTCGCATTGAGGGTTTCAGACACAGTCTGAGCACTACTGTGCATGTGTCTGTGCTCGGCCCACATCGGCTTAATGCAAACGCTGACCTATATATGCGGTCCGTGGTCAAAGGAGAGGCGGGATCGCGAGCCGGGGGAAGATTACAGCACACTCCTGAAAGTCAGTGCGTTGATTATAGAAATCAGGACAAGGAAGATTACAGATGCGCCCCATTGTGAGTGGTGTAATGCAGTACATTGGGCTTGTGTGTGTGTGTGTGTGTGTGTGGAGGGGGGAATTAGGGGAGGAAGTGAGCGTGCTAACGCAGAATGCATCCTGCTAATCAGGGGAAAGACATGCGGAGATGGAGATGAGGCTGTACAATAATGCCAGAACAGCATGAGGAAAGACCCCTACTGAGTGCTGTGTGCTTTCTCTTTCTCTCTTACACGCACACGCGCACGCACACACACACGCACGCAGGCAGGCACACACACACACGCAAACGCACACACACACACACTCGCACACACACACACACACACACGCGCACGCACACACACACGCACGCAGGCAGGCACACACACACACGCAAACGCACACACACACACACTCGCACACACACACACACACACACACGCACACACACACACATACACGCAAACGCACACACACACACACACACATGCACACAGACACACACACACGCACGCACACGCACACACACACACACACACACACACGCAAACGCACACACACGCGCGCGCGCGCACACACACACACACACACGCACACACATGCACACAGACATGGACACACAGATATACACATACACACACATAAGCACAGACAACTGTCTTAAACACACAGAAAACACATGCAGTTGCACAAAAAACGCGCACACACACAGAACCACATGGACACACAAAACACACATGCACAGACATGTACACATGGACACAAAAATACACAAATAAACCCAGATACACACACATGTGGACACACACACACACTCTCACACACACAAGCACACACAGAAAGCTGAACGTCGCAGAAGCCCTTAAAACAGGATGTTCCACACAGCGATTAACCAATTAGCTCCCTCTTGATTACCCCTCTAACAGAGCAGTCAATAGCTGTGACTGAGTTTCCAGGCAAGCGCAGGAAATGGATGGCTTTAGCGCATCAATTATGCATGTGGGGCTGGTGGCGGTGCCTGCCAGTTTGTTTTTGGGAGCGGAGCACGGTGGGGGGGATCCCTGGCCGCCGCTGTGAGAGGCTGCAGAGGCAGTAGACGCAGCAGGTTCTGCAGACCGCACCGGCCCCCTCGCTCTCTCTGAGGTCGCGGCTCGAGGTCCCTTTCGCTGGGCATCCCGGCCGCAGGAACGCCGCAGTGTTCAGGGACGCAAGGACGCTGAGACGTGCGGATTCTGCGGGGGAGGAGGAGCCGCTCCCCGCCCCGTCCCGTCCCGCCGCGGATCGGTAAGGCAGGCCGCATGCGGTGCTGTCTGCTGCATGACTGCAGTGATGTGTTGTTGCGCAGGAAGCGGGACCGGGCTGCCTGCCTCCTTTAGCATTCCGGCGGCGTGGCCTGTGCCAGGCACGATGCTCGTGTTAGCGGGGACGCTGAGAGGGAGAGCAGAGCTGTGTGTGTGTGTGCGTGTGTATGTGTGTGTGTGCGCGTGTGTGTGTGTGTGTGTGTGTGTGGTTACATGTGTATGAGTATGTATGCATGTGTGCATGTGTGTGTGTGTGTGTGTGCATTCACAAGTTCTGTAACCAACAGTATTTAACATCTGATGTTTGTTTCTTGCTTGTGCAGCCTATAATATAGAGTATTTGCAAGTTGGTTATGCAAGGTCATGCTTGTATCTTTGGGAAGCAAAGCAGTAGCAGTCATTATCATAAATTCACGAATCCTCTATTCCACATACTCGTGTGTGGGGTGGATTGCATGGTGTTGCTTTGCACTGTAAGCAGTGGCAGGTGTCTTTCCCTCCTGGGGAGTGGATTGGCTGTGCTGCAGGTTATGATGTGATATAGTGACCTTTGCGGAGTAATTCTGCACGCGTGAGTGAAGTGCTTATATTCACGAGTCCTGGCAGAAAGTGTCTCTCTCAGGCGGGCAGGTGCTTTCATCACCGTGTGAAATCTCCTGGAAAGAACACTCACGTGTCAGAGGAGTGAGAAATATGAAGTGCTGATATTTAATGGAAGACCGCATCACAAGTGTGCTGCGAAAATACGCCGCAATGTAGTGGCTTTTCCGCATTATGATTATAACATTCTTATTTTTAAATATGTATTTTTTTTCTGAGTAGTGATGATCCTAAATTAATGTAATGGATTTTTTTATATGGCTTTCAAGCATTTTCTTTGAAAGGTCTTGTTTTTGTAAAGTTTGTTCTGATCCGTTACATCCTTTTTGACTGCATGGTACTCATGGTGACTTTTTGTCCCTCCCAAGGGCCTGTTAATCCAATTAAGCTGTATCATTACTTAAACCCCAGATGAAAAAGTTGAATTAGGCATGGTTCAGCCCCACTGGCAGAGCAGTTAGTCTTAGTTTCAGTCATTTATTTTAGACCCCCTCCTTCCCCCTCCCCCTCCTTCTCCCTGGCACCCTGTCCCATCCCTTCCTCCTCCCTGGCACTCGCAATGACATAACCCCCAAAACCAAACATTTTTGGTTGGCAATTATTTTATGATGTTATTTGTTTGATAAATGGCATCACCCGGGGGGACTTGCAGAGCTCACTGCATTAACATGTACACTATTAATGTAGCAAGTTATTTTAGTGAAGCAATTTGGGTTAATTACCATGCCTGAGTGTCAGACACACTCCTGTCAGGATTTGAACTCGCAGCTCTCCCGATGTTGGCATACAGAATAGGGAACTGCAAACGTGTCCTTCAGCTTTGCTTTGCAGTTTAGCTCTGTGTGACATCACCGCAGCTAAATGGGGAAACAGTGTGGGGTTGGTGTTTTTGGAAACCAAAGAGAGAAAACTTGTCATAGAAGCATTTCAGGACATGTGAGCTTCTTACTGCTAGTCAGAGTGTGCTTGACTGGTGTGCTGATGGCAGGACACTCTGCTCGCTGCCTTAACAGCGGAATGCTGAGTCAGAGGGCTCTTGTAAATCATTCAGATATCCCCCCAAGTGCAGGGGATACGGGCGTGAAAGAACCTCCATAAAACATTTACACTCAGCTGGAAGCTGCGTTCACAACAAAATCACAGCGCTGGTGGCCGTTGCAGCATTGGTGGATGAAACAGCTCCACTTGAGTAACCTGCAGGGTTGTTTCTGGGACCGTTCTACTGCTTGCTTCTAGTATTGATGGTTAAGCTCTTGGAAGAAGGCAGCTTTTTCTGTGTATGTTTTTCAAGTATGTAAATTATTCTGTGTAAAGGAACACATTTGAAAATGTAAGCATATTTGAGTCTAGAATTGTTTTAACGTCTTTGTTGAGATTACTGTTGGGGTCACATGATAGGGTTGTTTTTAGCTGTATGGTCTTCCTATAATGCTTCAAGAAATTGACTTTCTGTAGCATTAAAACACCTCAGAATGACCTTCACATTTGACCATCCTCAACCAGAGCCTCTTAGAAACATTAAGGACTGTTGGAAGTGGTTGCTACAGGAGAGTTTGGGGATATTTAATGTTTATACAGAGCAATATAACTAATGCCTCTGGCTGTTTTTGTATGTCTAACTATTGCTGTGGTTGTGAGCAGAAAATCAGTCCTATATCATACCCTAATTTCCTGGCCAAGGGATGGCTGAACTTGCTACATCTGAGACTCATCATTATCACACCATCATTAGGTGTGTTTGCAAATGCCTCTCAGATTCAGCTAGACCAGACATGCTGTAAAAGTGAATGGGCATCAGCAGAACCATCACAATCTATTTATCTGTCCCTTTCATTTCAGGAAATACAAATTTCCATAAAAGCAAAGTGTAACAGTTTAGTTTAGTTTTAATTTTACTTGGCTTGAAGAGCCAAAAAAGGGATGGCACCTGGTTGGGGGCTGAGGTTGTCCCCCCGATTAGATCGCCATAAACAGGGAAAAGAAAAGGAGGAGATTGAATGGAGGAGGGATGCCCTGAACAGCTGGCATGGAGAGGAAATAGTAAGTGGGATCTTCATATTCGTGGATTGGATCAGTTTGTCACAGTTTGGTTAACTGCATAGGGATTGTCTGAAAAATCCCTTCTTGCATCTTTGTTTGGAACTTTAATCATTCTTCTATCTTCCTTTGGTGCGACGGCATGGAGACCAGGACTGTCAGCTCGACAGTCTGTGAAGGCCATTTGGAAAGTAAAAGCTCTTGGGGTTTTGATTTGCTATTGTATGAGATCCCAGTCTCCCATTTAATTGCAGATTTTCCAGTCACAATGCCTGAAATTGAATTGAGATGCAGTCTGCAGAAATGCTCAATTTATAGAGATAAGGATGTACTCATCATTGGTCAAAGCAATGGAAATGCTTGCCCTGCAGATTGTGTAAGCCGCAGTGGCCAGGTTAGAGAATGAGGTCAGGATTGAATTTGATGAGATTTTCTGACAGGGCTTGTCAGATGGTTGTTCTGGGTATGTGGATGCATTGGCTGTGTGTGACACACACGCGCGCACACACACACACACACACATCATTTGAAGTACTAATTTTTCACTTTAGTGAAGATTATTAATATGATTATTAAAATGACAGATAACATAAACGATGGGTCTGTGAGTGGGAGTTAGTTGACTAGAGGAGTATAAGATGGTACCCCTCTATGACAAGGGAGACATCAGATATCTTTGTAGTAAAGAGTATTATCCATAAATGCCTCTCTGCTCTGAAAATTCAAAATGTTGAAGCTGTGTTTAAGTTAATCATGCCATTAAATGTTCACATATTTAGTGAGACCACTTTCATGATTCACTGCACAGTGTGCAAGTAATGGTCAGCTTGGCTTCAGGATGGACGCTGCTCGATCTCTGATCGCCTCTGAGAAAGACTGGAACCTTCAACAGTATATTTCACAGGGCCATTGTGTTGTAGGTATACTTATGGCCCCATATTTTATCCTCAGTCTACATGTAAGCTGGTCAATGGCTGACCTATTAGCATGGAAAGGTCAAAGCTATAAAATTTAATTCACCCCTTGTGGCATTACAGTTTGAAATCCCCATAAGTGAATGCAGGTATAAATCATTTATTCATACCAGTAATGGCTTTCAGGGTTAACACATTTGTGTAGGTCATTTATAACAAGCATACAGTTAACTCCTGATTATCTGTGCCAAAGAGCAGGAGCCTAGGCAAGGATAGTCAAAACAGATAATTCACCAGTTTAATTATTTAAATTATTTTTCCTTGAACTTTTAAATATAGAAATAACATTTCTATAACATAAAGTAAAATAAAAACGGAATGAGGATTGGTGAACATTTGTGGCACTCTGAATGGTGTCGGCTGTATGTTATGTTAGCATACAGTACCATTTGAATGATAATTTGCTACCTCCATCTTTGATAATGTGTCCATTTGGACATCTGGAATATCATAAGACATGTACCAATGCTTACTGTCAACATTATATTACATTGTTGTCATTTAGCAGATGTTCTTATCCAGAGTGAAGTACATAGGTTACAGTTTTTACATGTTATCCTTTTATACAGCTGGATATTTACTGAGGCAACTCTGAGTTAAGTATCTTGCCAAAGTGTACAGCAGCAGTGCCCCAGGTGTGAATTGAACCAGCAACCTCTTGGTTTACAAGCCCTTCTCCTTACCACTGTACTACACTGCTGCAATGCAAAGAGTATGAACAGGACTGTTCATGCAAGCCTCACAGTTACACTTTCAATCACCAGCATGGATAATCCTTAAAGACAATAATCCGAATCCAGATAAATTGCGTATGACTGTACAGTACGTACTGGTTGTGCATTCAGTACAATTTTATGAATATTATACAAGTTATTTGCATAATACCGCCTTAACGCTGATATAGAAGATAAAATGCTCAGAACCTTATATCTAGTTTGTGCACTGTACAACATTAAATATCATACACGATAAACAGCAATATCTAAATGCTGTAAAGAAAAATTACTATTAATGTTCACCTTCATCACAGCATGTAATGGAGGTATTGCAAACATTTATATCACATACCACCCCCAGGGACAGGGAATGGATGCCTGCATATTTATGCGGGTCACACAGGACAGTGTGTGCGACCTTTAAGTGTTGCGCTGACCAGAGCGAGGGATTGGCTACACAGCTCACGTTAGATTGCAAGGGCAAGTCGCTGAACAGCAGGGTGAATGGAGAATGGCTCAGTCGTCTGGGATGAGATTGCATCGTGAACATTTAAACTGATTGATATTTTTTCCCGTGTTCGCTGTATATGTTTCTGTCATTTTTTACCATTGTAGATGCAGATGCGTTTGTTCTTGGGGCAAGAGTCTTTGTTCTTTCCATAAGGATTGGTTTGTGAAAATCTTGACGAAGGGATTATTTTGGAAGCACGCCACTGTAATGTCTCTCAGCTCTGAAGATTTTGAAGATCCGTCCTGACAGGTCGTCATGTCCATACTGCAGCACTGGAGGAGGCAAACAAGGTGCTATTGATTTAGAAGAAAGAGTGGCTGCAGTGACACTGACACTGACTGTACTGATGGCCAGGTGCATTGCAGGTGTGAAAGGGAAGGGATCTCCTTACAGTCCAGCTCAGGTACCTAGCAGGTAGAAAGGTGACATTACGTGGACATCAGGTAGAAAGGTGATGTCATCCTCATTTACTCTCTGTTGTTGTAATAGCCCACAAACAGGGCGGGGTCAGACCCTAACTCTAACCCTAAGGAAGAAGTGATGATTTGGGCATGCTGGCTCATGAGTGTTTTTGGTTGTTATGGCATTGTGTTTCTCAGTGTGACTGTGATCGTCAGTTTCACCTCTGAAGCTTTGACACGATGATGCTCCTTCATGTCAGCAGACATTAGTCTGTTTATGCAGCCTGAGGAGATTCCAAGGACAGCTTCCATAAGGACAAGTTAAGAGTAGAGTATGTAGAGTATACACAGACATTTAGCTACATTAATGTAATAATGTTTGACACACTTGGGTTTAGGATATTAATTGCATTTGACTGTGAACCTCTTAGCTACCAAGGTCATTTTGTCTGTGGCAGGTGGACCTCAGACTGTACTGTTTATGACCCTGTTTATGAGAGAGGGATTTGAGATTGTCTCATATGTGAAACAGTGGCATGGAAACCCTTTAGAGGCTATGCGTAGCCCGAGTGATCTTGCCAGTAAAGATGGCCACGAGAAAGAAGAGAAGACTGTATGAAATGGTCCCATTCATTTATGTGGCTTGGCCACATTGCATGTCTTTGACTCCTTCCATTGTCTCTGTCTCTGACTCAGCTGATATGCTGGAAGACATTTTACCAGGGAGCTCATCTACGCTGTTGCCCATCGCCATCGGGGCATAGAAAAGGGCGTTCTCTGCTGTCTGCATGTTTCCCACAATGCCCTGGGGCAAATGGCTGTGTTAAATGAGGGCTGCCATAATTGGGTATCGGAGTGTGAAATTAAAGGCCAGAACAGGAAGCACTGCCCTCCTTAATGCCTGAGATGTCTTCATATGGCACACAATGTAACCTTCGCTGGAGCATCCAGGATTTTTCAGACCGCAAACGATAGCCACTTATTGGTTATTTTAGAGTGCAGAGAATGGGTGTCCTTGTGTTGCACATTGGCTGAACACTCATCCATTTGATTAGCTGTCAGACAGATGTAGACATTTCCAATATGGCAAGAGGGGAAATAAGGACTCATTAATGAATTGTCTGCCTTTTTCTGAACCCTCTGTTTTGAGGTTGCAACCCCTCTATTCAGGTTTTGAACCCAGAGCTAACAAAAAAGTGGTGAACTTTAAGTGTGATTTCATATAAACCCATTTCTGAGCCAGTATTGTGATAATGTTTTTAATGTATGTTGTGTGTGTATATATATATATATATATATATATATATATATGAAGTGATGATGTCAGGTGAGTCAGATGAACAGATACTCCTGAGGTCTCAAATCTCGATTAGCAGTCTTGTTCCAGAAAAGTACACTAATTTGTGTATTTACTTCACAGTAATTAAATACCACTGAGAGGTACAACTGCTCCGTTTGAATAGGTGTTGCTAGGATACCGGCAGGACAAAGATGGATTCCCCTCTGTGCTTTTCTCCAACAGTAGGTGCCAGTGTGCATGAAAAACCAGCAAGATGCACACTCCGTCATAAATGAGTGCATTCATTCATTCAGTCCAGTCAGTGATCATCGACTAATTATTCCACAAGTCTTCGCCGTGGGGAGCGTCAGTGGTGATTTCCGAAATGGCAAACGAAACTAACCAGAAACAGTCGTGCATGTGAGCTAAAACTCATGGATTGGATTGGAGCACCTTTTTTCTTGCCATTAAGGGCTTCACTCTTAGTGATACGGTTGACCTGCAAATACTTCATTGGCTGATGCTGTATTTCTTGAGAGGTGCTATTCATGCACTGACATTTTTTCACCTTTAGACAGTTTAAAAATGGGTTTCAGTCGGCCTGACACACTTGTGTCTGATCTGTCTGGATGTTTGAATGGAAAGCAGACAGTGACAGTCCTTATCTCATTGGCTGGAGTCTTGACTACATTGACATTTAGTCATTTAGCAGCCAATCCTATCCAGAGTGATTTACAAAAGTGCGTACAGGAATGTTTGGCTAAAGAGGATAAAAGTTACTAAATCTAGTGTCTCAACCTGATAGTAGGCGTCAATACACAATATGTCATCTTATTCTTAGTGCCATAGTAGGCTCATGAGGACCATAATAGCATGAAAGTTTAGAATTCAGTGTTAGTTGGACCAAGATGGAGTTTGAACAGAAAGGTTTTCAGTCTGTGGCAGAAGAATGTCAGTGATTTGGCAGTTTTTACTGTTGTGGGGAGCTTGTTCCATGACAGATTAGAGCTCAGACGTGACGGATGTGAGCTGTGTGCTCCTTAGCGGAGCGTCCGGTGTGTGTCACGGCGTGTTTGTGGAGAGCCGGTCTGAGACGTCACCCTCGGTTAGCGGTGCGGGCAGTGATCCTAAGCAGCGGCTGCTCCCTCTCTGCTCTCCCCCAGCCAAAGCGGCGGTCAGGGTGCTCCAGTCCTCGCGCCTCGAACGAGGTCTTGGGTACGAGAGGCATTTTAAAGCAGCGTCTGAAGGGGTTGAATTGAGAGCTTCTGCATCACTGCGTTTTGAATGCGTTCTTTATCCCTGAGCATGCGTGTGACATTTGAATCGTTTGGGTTACTGTGAACAGTTAGCGCTTTCTGTTGGCCTTCTCTTTTGATCTTTCGATTGATTTTACGGCTCACACGAGAGGGTCACCAGATTAAGCCATTTATCAAGGAAATGTCACCAGATTGTTCTAAGATGACTCTGCCTCAATTAGCACACAGTACCAGACTCTAGCATATAAATTGGCTTGAAGATTTCAAATTACACACTTACATCGCCAACCATTTTTATGAGGCCTGTAATCTTGTTTCCCACTTAATGTTATTTAATTCTATTGCCAGCCCATCATTTAAATTGGATGAAGTGTCATTTATGTTTTATTGCAATGAAAGAACACATTATGCCCTATACTTGTCATGTCGTGTGTACAGGTGTTAGTGTTTTTTTTCTTTGGGGGGGGGGGGGGGGGGGGGGGGTTCCACTGATTGATTTCTGCAGGGAGCCCCATGGGTGGTGAAATTGACTCTCTCTGTCTCTCTCTCTTTCTTTATCTTTTCTCTCTCTCAGGAAACCAGGCCGTTCCTACGAATGTCCCACGAGTTGCTAATTTAGTGCTGCTCCCAGCGTCGTTGCACAGAGAAACATGCAGTGCCCTGCTTTGCTCCTGACTGTGTTCGCCTTGGCCGTCTCCTCCACCGGTGAGAGCTCTCTGCCGCCCCCGCTGCGGAAGCCATTGCAGTCTGCAGTCTCCACATCTGTGTTAATGGCTCCATGGCTGGATCAATGCTGTTTGCTGCAAATGAAGCCGAACACAAAGAAAATCTGAGAAAGGTTCAGTGAAGGACCAGCACTGAAGCTTGCTCCTTCCTTCCTCTAATCTCTGTCTTTCTCATTTAATGATTTAGCGAACAGAAGGTGAAATTTGGTAAGGTCCAGATTGAAAGTTAAAAAAGGGCTTCATGTAGCTTTGAAACTCTGAAAGGTTGCTGGTTCAATTCCCCGCGGGGGCACTGCTGCTTTACCCTTAGGAAAAGTACTTAACCCAGAACTGCCTCTGTAAATATCCAGCTGTATAAATGGATAACATGTCAAAAAAAAAATGTGACCTGTGAAAGTTTCTCTGGATAAGAGCGTCTGCAAAATGCTGATAATGTAAGGTAACATGTAATGTAATGTGTTTGAAATATCTAGCAGTGAAATGGAGAAAACGAACCCGAGGTTAAACTCATGAGTCATGGTCTTTGGCCACAGAGGCTGGAGCGCGGTGCACACGGCAGCCGTTGCAGGTCCTCTGCG
This sequence comes from Megalops cyprinoides, assembly GCF_013368585.1. Taxonomy (NCBI): domain Eukaryota; kingdom Metazoa; phylum Chordata; class Actinopteri; order Elopiformes; family Megalopidae; genus Megalops; species Megalops cyprinoides. The sequence goes on along the minus strand of NC_050607.1, from coordinate 2,621,506 downwards.
GCCTGCTGCGTGACTGGTCGAGTGCATGCACCAGCAACGCAGCATGGTGCATCTGCAGAACTGGGTCAAGGCCACTGAGGCCCAGCACTGTCATGTCTTTAGGGGAGAAAGAGGGGAGAAAATGGGGGGTGTGATTTATGTATTAACATCGCATTATTGTTATTTAGCGGACCCTCTTATCCAAAGTGATTTGCATAGGTTACAGTTTTTACATGTTGTCCATTTATACAGCTGAATATTTCATGAGGCAATTGTGGGTTTAGTATCTTGCCCAAGGGTACAGCAGCAGTGCCCCAGCTGGGGGATTGCACTAGTAACCTTTCATTTACGAGCCCTGCTCTTTACCACTGTGCTACACTGCGGATTTAACCTGGTCCATTTGAACTTTAGGAAGTTTCAATGCTGCTGTGTTGGGCTGCTTTATTCCTCTGGGGCTCCTGGAGCTACCTGTACCTGCATTTCACCTCACAGACAGGGGCCAGAGACACTCACAGGCCATGGTGGTGATCACAGTGGGGATTGCCCTGGTGCAAAGCTCTCAGTTATTGATGCTTTCAAGAGCGGCTGAGCAGCTATCTAACACTGCTAATGAGGCTGTATTGGCAAAGTGTATTACATTATATCACAGGGACAAGAAGAACATAAAGTAGGAATGGAACAGCTAGTATCAAAGGAATTGAGCAGCAAGATTAAAAACAGTGTTAAAATATAAACAGCAGTAATTTTTTTTGCATGCATATAGAGTACTCTGTAAGAACATACATACATCATACTAAGGTGCACATAGAGCTTAACAATGATATACTTCAGTCAGATGTTTATGACACATCTCAACAACAAGTGAGTGATGGCTTTTTATTAATTAGATCAGCTGTATAACTGTGTCTACTGTGAGTTTAAATACCTCTCTTTTCTTTCTTTTAAAGCTGGATTACTCTGGGAGGTCCCCAGGATCTATGGAGGTGAGTAAAGTCAGCATTGTCACACATGCACTGGTTATGCCTAAATAGACTAATGCACTGCAGTTTTTCCTGAAGCATTGAATGGAAGCAGGCCATAATTATGTGATTGTAAACATTTTTAGAAATATATCTTTGTATTAATAGAATGTTAGCTTGCACTGTGCTCTTTTTGTTGAAACGTACTTTGGAGCTAACTTGCGGACCGAAGCCAATAAGGGAGCGTGAACATATTTGCATTTTATTTTAAACTTTTAACATGCAGAAATGTGCGCAATGTTGCAGTCGAAGGCAAAATGTCAGTAGCAGGGGTGAGGTTACGTTCATGGAGACGCCAGCTGTGGGTGAGAGGAAGACATACATGATTCATTTCAGAGCTCGGAGGAAATGCCGTTCAACAACAGAAGGGTACACACGCCAGTACCCTGCTCATGATTCATTCATGGAAGATATGAATCCACCATTATGTGCTGAGTGTCCCCTCAAACATACATCAGCGTGTCGTCTGAAAGAGCGCATTAGGAGAAGCTGCATTAAGCAGTCCAGCATGGGAGGCAGACAGGATGTGAGGCACAGATCCTGGCGCCAGGTTCCCTCTGCAGAATGAAGCAGGTGGCACCCGTGTGCATTAGAGATGTGTTTACAGTTGGAGGGTGCGCTGGCCTGTCAGGATTTTCCTCTCAGCGGAAACATGCGAGTGTTCACTGACATGCCGTGCAGGTGTCTCCGCCTTTGGCGGTCACGTCAGCCAATCGCGCGGGAGTTGAGAGCGCCTCGTGTCTGTTTGAATGTTTAATCTCATGTTTTAAAGACCAGGTGTTTAACTCATAGGCGTTTAACTGTAACTCATGGGTTTGTGTACACCGCTGTTGTTCTGGGCTCGCAGGTCAAAGGCCAGAGTAGGCTGAGTGGCTCTAGCTAGTTGAGTAGGCCAACGTGAGGTGTATACAAGATTACACACTTAATCAAACCCTGTATGTAGGCAATAACATGTAAGATTATATGAAGTATAAGTGATGCCAATAGTATATAGGCAGTCATATTTTATTGGCAGAAATATCATTAACGTCTGCAAGGGAGTATACATTGATGCAGTTCTATCTATCTATCTAGTAATGGTGTTCATTTCAAGGCATCTCCTGTGAATGGCTTGTGGAAAGAGTATATCTTGCTATGGAGCTCTGCAGATTGTCCCAACTGTCCCATCTGAAATCATCATATGACAGTCAGAAAGTCAGTAACGCTGATGAGGCTGGATGTAATTAGAGGAAGGCCTCATAATTGCCGTGCGATTCATTTGGTGCACCTGCTGGGAGGATGCCAGACGTTCCTGTACAGTGTTCATCATTAGCTAGCAGGAGATGAGGCAGAGTGAACTGTAATTATAGCCCTTGTTTCAGATCTTGATTCAGCACATTGTTTATTTTGCAGTGAAGTGTATTGCCTTGTTAGCATCTCTGTCCTTTTTATGCCCAGTCTGTTTTGCACTCTGTGGATTGAAACAGATGTAGGCAAGCACAGTTCAGATGCCCTTCTGTGTATTTATGTAGCTTTCATTTTTTGGTATTCAGAGGACATTTCAGTGATGATCCCTGGGACACAGTGACAGTTTGAATGCAACAACCAACAGATCTTTAAAGGTCATTGTTCTAAAGTATATTCTGAACAGCAAAATCCCAACATTTTTTTTTTTTGCGCATGTTACACATAGGATAAATCGAGGTCACTGGACTTGACAAGGGCAAATCAACAATGTTTTCTTTTTAATTGTCATAGCTGGCAAAGTTACTCCACATGGGAGGCGTGCCGGATTTGGGTTCTGCCACGGTTGGTAATGACCTGCTTTATTGGCGGGTTTGTTTACCCGGGTCCCGCCGTGTGTATCCTCTCAGATACCGTTCAGCACAGAGGACAGACTGTGAAGGTTAGAGGTGCTTAAATGCAGAAGCCCAGTGGGACAGGAGGGAGGGTGGTTTGGCTGGAAAGCCTATGCCCGTGTGACACATGTGACTCCTCAGAGCCAGCGCTTTGAGCTGCGTAGTGTTTTGGACCTCTATGTTTGTGTGTGTATGTGTGTGTGTGCGTGTGCGTGAGTGTGAGTGTGTTTGTGTGTGTGTCTGTGTGAGTGTGTGTGTGTGTGTGTGGGTGCATGTGTAAATAAGTGTGTGCGTGTGCGCGCACGCGTGCGTGCGTGTGTGTGTGTGTGTGTGTGTGCGTGTGTGTGTGTAGGACAGAGAGCCTCCGCAGGATAGCAGGTGCAGGTCTGTACCTCCACAGGACACAGCAGATTGCACTTATTATTACACAGCAGAGAGGACACAGTAGGCCATTGCTGACCCAAACACAGCGCTGGGAGGCTGTTACTGTTATGTGCTGATAAACATTACCACCATTACACTGACATTCTCAGTGGCATTCACATCTATACACTGAATCAATGAATCAATGAACCCATGAACCCATGAATAAATGTCCTTAATATGTGACAGTCAGTCCGTATGGATTTACAAAACACTCTTTAGGTAAGACTAATCTCTTGTCTAATCTCCGAATAGTGTGCAATGTAAACATTACAGTAATATATATGACACCAGGGAGCAGATTAAGTACAGTAATATTCTGAGGTACTCTCAGACCTCTTCAGACAAAATATTTATAGAAATGTATTTTATTATGTGGAAGTGTGAAATTATGATGACACATGCAGCATTCACATTTTTACAACAGTGTGTAAAACTGTTACAGGGTCAAAAACCTGTTAGAATGAAGGATGAGCTGCTAGCAATAAGAATTGCCATGCATTCGTTAGGAATTCAGAGAATCCTGCAGGATTAAGATGTCCATCAGATGTGTTACTAGAAAAACAGCAGGATTTAGCATTATGCTAAGAATTACTTACACATATAGTAAGCAGAACATATTTAGTTTTCCTTGAATTGTGCATTACATGTAGAACTAAGAGGAGCAAAATGTCCAATATGTAACCATGTTATTGGTCATATTTTTTATGATGAGTTAGAATGATTTTATTGAAACTTGTATAAGAATAGCTTTATGGTTGTGTGTAATTGTCCATGGTGCAAAAATGACACTGAAACTAATGAATGAAAATGATCACCTATCTTTTTTACACTGAAATGGAAACTCGGCAGAATCTGTTTTTTGTCCATATACCAGTGTGGAATGAGCCTCCATTTTCTCACAACAGTCTGTCAAAATAAGTGTATTAGTTGAAATATGCAGCCTTTATTTTTTAAGCTTCAGTGGATAGTGCTGTCTGCTGCCGAATTGATTACTCGTGCAAACATGGAGCCCTCAGTAGCAGCCACATACAGACGCAGTGATAGCTACAGCGGCCAAGTCATTTTGGAAACGGTGCCGCGTGACTCGGGGCGCCTGGCCCTCCGTACCCCTGTTTAACGACTCTCTCTGCCATCTGCCACATTCATACTGTTTTTGGAATAATAATTTTAAACTTGTAGAGGGTCAGGAGTGTGTCGCAGTTAAACGCTCTTGGGCTATTTATTCTTCTCTGTGAAGTGTCTCTCAGTTAAATTATGGATATGATTGTGATTATAAACTGTAATGTGTGTGCAAAGTGGTAGATTTTTAATATCTACATTAAATTTAAAGCCTGTTCATATACTGAATATGATACAGAAAAGAAAAGAAAAAAATCCATATGGTGTCTTTCGTAGTGACTAGTAGTATTCAGTTTAAATAGAGGCTTGGCAAGCTGCCGTCAGGATGGCTGTGTTGAAATGTCTGGACTCTGAGTGTGTAGCCTAGCCCCCTTTTCAGTGTCCTGGGTACTGGGAACATCTGATCCTTTGTCCTTGACTTTGAAGTGGAAAGTCGATATCACACTGAAATATTTCTCAGTGGTTTTCATTCTTTTTTTAGATTTCTTTTGCAGAGTCATTGACAGATTCCTGTTAGCCTGCTGATCTGTGCTGTACTGAATGCTTGATGTTTAAAGTGGACACAAAGGAATGCTTGCAGTTAGCAGCGTGTGCCAGACAGCCTTCTCAGAAACAGCCCTGCAGGACTTTTCTCTGAATTTCTTTTTGTTTGTTCTTTGCTCACGATCTCTTTGCTCAGGATATTGACATCTGAGAGTGTGTTTATGCCTGTGAATGGTTCAGTTGTGGATATTAATACATAGATACACAGATAATACAGACACACTGATTAGACAGATTTTCAGTGCCTTGAATTTTCCTCAGCTGTTAATGGAATGTGTGGTTACTATGATCATTTTTGTAATTAGTAAATAATTGTAATTAATAAATTTAGCAGTGGTACGGATACATCATAGAATGTTCCTTCATTTTTGTGCTGGTTTTCAGCAAACCTGACAATGAAGTATTCACAGAAAGCATTGCAGTGTAAACCATTCAGTTTTATTTTAAATGTAAGATTTAAACGCATGGCTGACAGCAGATTTTTCCAGCAGATACTAAAGACTAAAACATTTATAAGTCATCATGGTTTCTTTACAAAGAGCACAGCTTGGTCATCAGATCAGGGATACAGGCTACAGGATTATCTCTGTGCTGTGTCTCTGCAGAGGAAGCTACAGGTTATGGTCTCAGATCTGTGAAGCAGGCTACAGGTTCATCTCTTGCTGTGTCTCTGCAGAGGAAGCTACAGGTTATGGTCTCTGATCAGTGAGACAGGCTACAGGTTCATCTCTGTGCTGTGTCTCTGCAGAGGAAGCTACAGGCTACGGCCCAGTGTTTGAGGAGCAGCCTGTTGACCTGATCTACGCAGAGGAGTCGCCAGAGGCCAAAATCTCCATGAACTGCAGAGCAAGAGCTAACCCACCTGCCACATACAAGTAAGATAGACCTGTAACCTATCTATCCACGTGTTACCATTCTCTCTTGGCTTGGGCTTCTTTACCTTATCTGTTTAACACACTGTACTGTTTTAGCCAGGTCAGTGCACGGAACATGCACATTAACTTTAACGTTGGTCACTATGTTTCTCTGCCTGTATTAGCACGCGTAAGACACACTCTTACATTTTATGCTGGATAGATTCGTTCTCAAGTCTATCATGGTAACATACACTTTTGCCTTTTCCTTGTTACGTTTCAAACCAGGCAGTGCATGTAATGTCCACGTCAGCTGTACTTTTACCTCTGCTGGTATGTCTAAGATATGCTGCATAGATCTTCCCTCATTCTTAACTAGTGCACATGTTAGTGTAGCCCTCTCTGTAACTCCTGCAGGCTGTGTATAGCCTGTTGACTGCTGAACATGGGTCACTGTCCATTAACAACCGAGAAGCATCCTAAAGCTGTGGTTTCAAAATGATCAGTCCTTTAACAGTGTGTTGCTGGCACTGATTTGTTTAGATCAGATTAGACAAGGTGAATTTAGACTATATTAGATTAGACTGTCAATCTGATTGACATGTTGTCTCCCTGGACCCACCTGAATTCAGAGGCTAAATGTAATTCCCTGCAATTCCCTGTTGTCCAGACACACCTGCTTGTGTTGTCTCTGTCTGTGGGTCACATTTCGTCTTTAGTGGTAGAATGAATAGAATTACCTTTTAGCTAATGTGACTTGCGTGCATTTAAGCAGGCTTGCTCTGGCTAACAGATATCCTCTGACTCCATTTTGTCTGGCACCTTTATAAGGCTGCAGAACCCAGTGACAGATAGCTGTGGAATCAGAGCAGGGGCCTTAAGCACCTTGAGGTCTGGCCGGAAAATGTCTCATGGTCTCGTACAGATGTCTTTGTAGGGGAAGCTAGGACTTGATGTCTCAGATGTGTACGCAAGTAGTCAATTAGAAATACAGGACACAGCCCCAGGCCTAACCGTTATTCCCGTGTTTGTGTGTGGAACAAACAGAAACTAGACAGTGTTTAACCGGTGCTCTTTTGGTAGCGAGGACAGCATTTCGTTGGAACGGTGGTGACCGCAGGTGAGTGACCTGCAGGTGCGTCTGCTTTGCAGGTGGAGGTTGAATAACTGGGAGATCAAGCTGCTGGAGCAGCCGGACGAGCACTACAGCATGGTGGGAGGGAACCTGGTGGTCACCAACCCCGACAAGCACAAGCATTCTGGGAAATACGTGTGCGTGGCCCAGAACGTCTACGGCACCGTCTTCAGCAAGGAGGCCACCGTCAAGTTCGGCTGTGAGTGATGTGTCTCGGCCACACCATGTTACAGAGCGCCTGTCATGGCCTGCTCGGAGAGCTATGGCACTTTCCTTCTGGGTTATATATTCGCCTGGTTGCTCTGGGAGGGGGAACATGCTGAGGGTTAGAAGGATGCCCTGAAGCTGGGGTTATCTGCACAGCTACAGAGGCTCGGCCAGCTCTGTGCGAAAGGAATTTAATGGGAAAAGGCATTGTAAATGGTTGTAGCGCTCATATTCTCATATGCTAGACTTTAACAGTCCCCTCGATAGAAGTGTTTAAAACAATCAGGGGTTATTGGTGAGTGTTTTTAAGCAATGTTGTGGCAATCACTTTGTGATATGATTGAGCACTGAAGTACAGTGTGACGTATGAATGCATGGGGTAAGACCAGTGGGTGAATGTGGCATCAAGCAGGCACAAGTGCTGATTTTTTGCCTTTTAACTGGTTTGACTGGCTCTTCCCAGACCTGGAGATGTTCTCCACCGAGGAGCGAGAGGCAGTATACGCGAAAGAGGGACAGGGGGCGGTCCTGCTGTGTGCCCCGCCCCCACATTACCCAGGTAACCCCTGCACCGGCACACTTTCTCTGTTTCCCGCAGCCATGTGATATAATTGCTCCACATTCAGGCTCCCTGATATGTGCTGCCAGTGTTTTGGTGTCAGGACGTTCTTCAACATAATGACTAGGCTGTAACATAGTTTAAAAGGTCACATAATGTTAATATTGGCATTTGTGGGGCACATTTCCAACGGTATTTTGGCCTCTATTGGTGTTTGATTGTACAGGTGCACTGGTGGCCAGAGAAGAAAGCACAATGAGATATTACTGAAGGGGTAGTTCACTCAATACAGTCACGAGAGCAGTGTAGCGAGTCCTTACAAATCAATATTGCTTATCAAGGTGTGGTACATTGAGTCATACATTACTCATTTTTAATTTTAAAATGTGAATTAGGAAGTGTATTGTGTAGCTGATAACAAAATGGCATACTTTTTTCATTATTTTTTTCATTGTTTTATGAATTTTAAAAATGATTTTATGAATGACTTTTCAAACCCCTGAGTCACTGCATCTGATACTGATTTTGGAGGCAGCCTCTTTGTTTTACTGGAAGCCTCTGTGTTACTGGAAGCAGGCGTATTACCCTTTCCTTGGAGTGCATTGACCGGCGTTTTTCTTGCCTCCTGTCCCTCCAGATGACCTGACCTTCCGCTGGCTGCTGAATGAGTTTCCTGTCTTCATCCCTCTGGATAAGCGGCGGTTTGTCTCCCAGAAGACGGGGAACCTCTACATCGCTAAAGTGGAGGCCAGCGACAGCGGAAACTACTCCTGCTTTGTCTCCAGCCCTTCCATCGCCAAGAGCGTTTTCAGCAAGTTCATCCCCCTGGTCCTTCAGCCAGAGCGTGAGGAACTTTCTCTTATCTTTCTAAGCCAGCAGGGTGGTGACAACCTTTCAGGTTCAGGCAAAACTACATCTTTGAGATGCCCAAGGGTAGTTTTCACCTCACATCAATGTCAACCTGGCTATGAGTGTGCCAGCTGTATAGAGTCTGTAAAGGCGGTGGGGTTGTTAAGGTTGCTCAGCGTGTCTAAAAAGTACATTGAGCTCTCCACCTTTCCAAAGTAGTGATCATTAGTTTTTTTTTACATGTACTAGTGATCGTTAGTTTCTTTTTTACTCTGTGGGAGCACTGATCATACGTGCTTGAACAGGTTACAATGCAGCTTAATTGCGGTAATTAAAAATGAAGAACACTAAATAAAATAGAGGAGAGTTGCAGAGAGAGGAGAGGGTGGGGATTTTGAAAGCCTTTGATTGGTTGAAAGTGGAGAGGGCTGTTGGGGACAGGACAGCAGGGCCTGAGAGGTTACCCCAGTTCGGCTTTTCAGAGATGCATTGAGCTCTCCAGGTGTGCACAGAGGTGTGCTTTGCTCCTAATTTGGAAGGTGCGGTAGAAAGCGCCTGAGGTGGAGAGGCACTTCCCGCGACAGCGGGGTGCTTGTTTTCTCCTTGTCTCTTTGTGACGGTCGTCTCTGCTGAGCTGTCTGACCTCCAGGCCGTTAGGAGCTCCGTGCTCTGAGGTTCGCTTCCTCTGAAGGTTGCAATATAAATATATTTAGCATGTGTAGCATGCTATATATTTAGCATGTGCAGCATGTCTCCCCTGTCATATCCAGTCCTGGTGTTCAGTAAGACTGGTCTGGAGGTGTGTAAGCCTTTCCTTCTTCAGTATCTTCCACAGCGGGCAATCGTGTGTTCGCTTTTCTCTTCTGCAACTGGAATGTAAAGCTCAGTGGTAGAGGATAATCTTAGGG